>NC_083342.1:42276774-42576774 GCF_019175385.1 Lycium barbarum | reverse complement strand
TCGTTACACCAGATACCAGTTAAACTACCGTTCGTTCCTGAATGGGTGGGGTGAGGTAAGGGTCACTTTCCTGGGTCATAACCCATAAGAACAGGGTTTTGTAGCCATTGCTATGGGGAAAGAATGAATGACAAACAGAACAAATGAAACGAAACTGTTTCACTGCCACCGCTATAGCGGTACCGCTGCAGCGGTCCAAGCGCCGCCCGCAGCAGTCATCGGGCAGAATAAAAAAAAATAAAAGGGGGTGAACTCAGTTCGCTCCTCCCACTTCCCTCATACCTCCATACCCGAAATCCTCTCTACTTCCCACAAAACTTCTCCCCCCCTTATTCACTTCTCAACCCCTCATCTCCCTCCCCACTCCCTTATAACCACCCTACCCCTTACTATTTACCAAAATCCTTACACAAAATCATGACAGCAACGGTTTCTTCTATATCAAAAATTTCATTTTTCTCCTGCCAAGCTTGCAAATCTCCCCCCATTTCAAGGCATATGCTCTCCTTTACTAACCTATAACTTGTATATGGCCATTTATTTCAAAAAATCCTTGCTTAACTTGCTAGATTAGGAAGAGATTTGGTTTTCTAGACAAAACACGGTTTTTGGTCCTTGGGGAGGGTAGTTCCATGGATTATGGAGGGTTAATTCACGTTCAAAATGTCTTAGCAACACTTCTTACTGAAGATCTGCTAAATATGGGGTAGTTTTATATTGGGGTGGGACGATTTGTAGTGGTGCAAATTTTGGTGTTCTTGCTCAAAATTTTGGTATTTATGGTAGTTGAAATAGGGTAGAATAAATTATAAAACTCATGCATGCTATCCTACTACTTGATCCTTGACAAAAGTGGGGAAACCATGGTGAAAATTTTGGGTTTGAAATAGGGTTGGGGTAGAAGTTTTTCAGACTGGAGAAGGTGAGACCGCTGCGGCGGTCCTTCCACAGCTACAGCAGTACTGCTATAGCGATGGAACCGTGGCTGGGACCGGCCCATCAAGTCTGGGAGGTGGCTGGGACCGGCCCATCAATTCTTTAGGCCACACTATTCTAACTCTGCTTTTCAATTTTTCAGGTTAACTGTTACACCCCGTATCTTCGAGGAAGCACTTATCAAATTTGAAACATAAGTACGTTGAGTTATGGTTAAGTAAAACCACTTTGGAATATAAGGAGAAAGCATTATTAAGTATATTTAATGAGGAGGGATGTATATAAGGTATACCAGAAGGTTTTATAAGGAAATGAGTCGAAGAAATCGAGTAGTACAACTTTGAAAAAAGAATGGGTAATGTTTTGTGTGAAAATTTTAGTCCAAATTGGTGGACGATTATCGCTTAGTATATGAAGTGTTTTAAGGTGAAACAAAAGCCTAAAATGAATTTCATCGAGTCTAGTTTCCAACGCAACAAACCTCTTGTCGATTGAACTTCGGAGTAGAGAATTATGGACGTTACAAGTTCAGCTGACAGAGCAGAAACCCGTGCTATAGTACTGCTATAGTACGACTTGTTACAGTACTGCTACAGTAAAATGCTACAGTGACCCCCCGAATTTGAACTTTATAAAAGGGGAAAAACCCCATTTTTTTCACAAAAAGATCAGATTGGGAGCTCAGCACATATAGGGATATTTTGGTCATAAAAAGTTGAGAGAATTGGGTGATTTTAGCTAATCAAGGCTCGGATAATGCGTAGTTGTAATCACGGTATTAACTTGTGTTGGATTTATCTTGTATTCAAGGTGAAATCTAAAAGATATTATCGTTTTGACAAGAAAAAGGTATGAATATTTCTCTTTTGGTATTATTTAAGGCTTATTTATGAAGATAAAGTCGTTAAAATTTGTGTAGTAAGTTGGTTAGTTATGAAATTTGGAAAAATAGCGTGTGGGATGTTTTATGGTACATATTGGTATTGGAAATGATGTTATTGATGTTTGTGTTGTTGTTGTTGGTTGCTGAATTGAGATTCTGGGCTAGGCATATAAACAGGGGAAATGCTGCCCGATTTTCAGCAGGATATAAAATAGTTTGACTTGAGAGCTTAACACAAATATACTATGATGAGTCTAACGATTGTGTGAATCCTCTTAAATGTAGACTTGCGAGCTTGGACGAATAAGTGTAGATAATTGGAGGCTGAACAGGTATGTTAAGGCTCGTCCCTTTCTTTCAAAGGCATGATTCCTATGGTATGATTTTCATACATGTTTTTGTAACCTTCTTGTTTTCAAAAACTAAAAGTCCATGGTTCTTAAAGATTCTCATGATGTGGAGGATAAGAATGATTTTATGATGGTGACAACGATAATGATGATTTCATGTTTTAAGAACTCAAGTTTATGATTTCAAAGCGAATATGAGAATGTGGAGCTACTTCTAGATTTCCTCAATTTTACTCCTTTATGATGACTCTACTTCTAAAGACTCCAAAGTGTATGTAACGTTATCCCTTCCTTCTTTTCGGCATGAATTACCTAAAGTGAGCAACGGCGTACATACATGACTCCAATGAACTCTAGTTCTCTGTGGTACTTGACATGACAGTTGTCTTTGATTCTCAAGTGTTGGTTATTCTAATTATTCTATCAAGTCTCAAACGATGATTCAGTTTGTACATGATTGCTCATAATACTCTATTTATACACATTGTTATAGCCTCATTTCACCGAGTCCCTCACTCACTAGGGGGCCGGGTATGGTATATATGTGATGATTTCACCGAGTCCCTCAATAGAGGGCTGGGTACGATATATATATATGATGATTTCACCCAGTCCCTCACTAGAGGGCCGGGTACGGTATATATGTGATGATTTCATCGAGTCCCTCACTAGAGGGCCGGGTACGGTATATATGTGATGATTTCACCGAGTCCCTCACTAGAGGGTCGGGTACGGTATATATATATTGATTTCACCGAGTCCCTCACTAGGGGGCCGGATACGGTATATATGTGATGATTTCACTGAATCCCTCACTAGAGGGCCGGGTACGGTATATATATGATGATTTCACCGAGTCCCTCAGTAGAGGGCCGGGTACGGTATATATATAATGATTTCACCGAGTCCCTCACTAGAGGGCCGGGTATGGTATGTATATGGTGATTTCACCGAGTCCCTCACTAGAGGGCCGGGTACGGTATATATATAAATATCTCACCGAGTCCCCCACTAGAGGGCCGGGTACGGTATATTATATATGTATGCATGATTGTATTGGAGAAGAGGACAAGTTCAGTTAATGGGAACGTCAGTGAGGCTCCAAAGGGGGACATAAGTCCCGTATCGCCCGTCGACTCAGGATCGAGGATGTCAAGAGGTATAAGAAGGAGCATCAGTTATTCCATTGAGGCGGACCCATCGGAGGATGTAGCTCCAGTAGGAGGAGACCCGACTGAGAAATCATATGACAAAGACCCATTTAAGGGTCACGAGACTCCTGTGGATGAAGGCGTAATTGAGGAAGTACAAAGTTGGCACATCTAGATTTTCCTTACGTTTCAGCATTATGTTAGGCCAGACTAGTAGACGGTGGGAAGACAAGGATGAAGAGCACACTTCACTCTATAGCCTACCAGATCAGGCTAAGGACCGATCGGCTACAGGTATATGTGTTCTTATTGGAACTTCCTATGTGCGTATGTAGTTACTTCAGGGTAATACTGAATAGTGTTGAGCAAAAATCCTAAAGGGGATCAGTGACTTAAGTATTTGGAAGTAACTGCGATCAAGATGCCCTCGCCACCATTGGGAATCGTGAAAGCTAAGATGAAAAGTAGTCATACATGCAGATTGAAGGTGATTATTGAGGATTTCAAAGGACAAAATAGCATTTGCCTAGTCGGACGAGTAAGAGATCCTTTCTAATTCGGAGGGAGATGCATTACGAGAATGTTTTGGAATCTGTTAAAACTTCAACTTGCTTTAGGTTATGTGAGGAAGGTCACACAGTAAGGTGTATGCCATTATACCAGCACTAACGCACCGGATCCCATTAGCACTCCATGGTTAAGCGTGCTGGGGTGAGAGAAATATTGGAATGGGTGACCCCCTGGGAAGTATATTAAGAGTCTTACAAATTCAGACATAAGAGATAGATGAGAAGCTAGAGTAGCCTAAGGGAAATTGGAGTATGCGGAGTGGTTAGAAACCATAAAAGGTCGCGAAGGATGAGGCAGACTAGACCGACAAAAAGAAAAAAAAAAGTGCATCACAGCTCTAGAATTAGGATGAGTTCGAATAGTAATGGGAAGTACTTTTTAAGCGAGGCGTTAGTAAACATATATATATATATGTGTGTGTGTGTGTGTGTGTGTGTGTGTTTGACATCCCATATGTGGCTGCGCCAACCGGTATATGTGTCCCAGCAACCGACGTTGCGGTATACTGAAGGCTTCAAGTGATAGATGTTACAAGGTAAGTTGATGATATTTTCACCACAGGCTAGAGTTGGAAAGTCCTAAGGCAACAACATCAGGGAAAGGAAGAAAGTGAATATATAGAAAGCAAAGAGATTAGAATGCCTTGAGAAAAAAATGTAAGAAACGAGGGTAAGTGAATCTTCCAAGAGGGACGATGGGTAAGGCAAGGGACTATTTAGATAAAATTCGAAGGTAGGCATGCGAAAGGGACAAAGTATGGTAGTGTGAAACAAAAGATGAATGTGTGGGGTCAGAAAACAGACTTCGATAAGTGGGACTAAAGGATAGTAATCACAAATCGGGATGTGAAGTAAGAGAGAGATTGATCAGGCCTTCCAACGATACTAAGAGATTTCAAGCTCTCGAAAGGTGTCTAAAGGGATAAATGCGTAGTCATACTGACACGGTTGCCTCGGAAACGGAGAAGCTTTCCTAAAAGATGATTTAAGAATAGAACGGATTTGCACGTTTAAAGGAATATTTTATGAATGTTAGGGTCGATACTATAAAATAACAAGTGGAGAAGGGCGCTCGAGGAGGAAGGAACACAAGGAAGGTTTGAGGAGGAAAGCAGGAAAGGTACATTAATGGGCTGGTAAAAAGGAGAGGAGAGAAGAAAAAGGAAAAAAAAGGAAAATTGAGCAATCACCAAGGACAAGCGAGAGCATAATGAACTAACAAAGCTAATCGGGATGTAGTACATCAATGAAATGGGATGAGGATAAGGAATACCGAGATTTAATTATAAAGGAAATAGAAGGATGTATGGGAAATATTCATGAGTATGGACTAGCCTTGGCGGCAGGAAGGAGAAGAAAGAAGAGGGTATATTTGCAAGAAATTCATGATACGAACAAGAAGTGGCAGAACACTGGAAGAACTACAACGCATAGGTGGGACGCAAATAAGTAACCAAGGAAAATTTTGGATAAGTGAGCTAAGTAATAAAAGGATTGATAGTGGAAGGGAAAGAGTGTATCATATTAACCCTCAATGATATATTGTAGACGTAAAGTGAGATCGGAAACTTAGAGTAAGTAGAATTTCAGTGATAATAGTTGTGGAAGAAGACGAGGGATAAAAGAGCAAAGTGTGACCAAACGTTGGGTTACAACTGAAGAAATGATGAAATGGATGATGAGTACAAAGGACACTTTGGGTTACAACTGAAGAAATTCTTGATATTAAAGGAAAAATATAAGAATCTTAACAAAGGGAGTAACGATAAGCGGGTGGTGATCTCTAAAGAGAGGAAGAACGATGTGGGTGCAGATAGAGGCAGCAGCATCAATAGAAATTAGAAAGTATATCACGGGTCACTAACCATACTGAGCATAAGGGTATGTATTATAGAATTATATGAACCATCAGCGTAAGGTTATGCCCCACATATGGGAATGGACACAGCGGAAAGCCAACAAGGAATGACAGTTAACTAAGTGATCATTGGAATAAGGAAGTCAAGGGTAAGTATACCATATCGATGTTGGAAAGAAGCTGTGGTAAAGTGAGAATTGCCCTAACCTTATAATTATAAGTTATATCGCAAGATTTGAGGCAAAGGAAGAGAGTTTGACAAGAACTCGAAGATATTGTGAGCTACAGACCAATTCGGACTATGATTATTGGTTCATCGCAATATGTAATCCTGCTACGAGGAATAATAGAGATGGTGATGGAACATTAGGAATGTGCATATTTAAGAAATCGTATTGAGGATCTGGTTATAACCTATCATGGGAAGGAATTAAGACGGATGGTTGAAGAAAAGTAACCGTTAAGAGTAAGGATTTTTCAGTAACAGAGTAATGTTGAACAAGAAACGGGACATTAATATAGGAAAATCTATGATGAATCAGAAAGCTTGGCTGATAAATTACGAGGGGATAATCTAGCACATGTCTAAGCTCAACAAGTACACGTAGGGATAGCCAAGATAGCATCGGAGGAGCCAACAAGAGAAAGAAAAAGTGCTATATTCGAGCAAAGGAGTTATACGTTAATAAAGAAATGAGGAACGAAGAGGAAGGACGGTCGCAGGACGGCGAGTAACCGTGGCGTTGCTAGTTAAGCCACAGGAAGGAAGACAGAATGAGAATGGAATACTAGCTAACTTGTATACATGAGGATTAAAGACTGTACGACTCACAAATGAATTTGATAAGGAGCTATGAAAGAGCAGGACAAAACTGACCAAATTATAGTATAAGTATATGGTAATCGAATAAAAATTCAATGAGGATATTGAGGATCGGCTCACTACAACATTCGAGGATGAATGTTTTTAAAGGGGGAAGGATGTTACACCCCGTATCTTCGAGGAAGCACTTATCAAATTTGAAACATAAGTATGTTGAGTTATGGTTAAGTAAAACCACTTTAGAATATAAGGAGCAAGCATTATTAAGTATATTTAATGAGGAGGGATGTATATAAGGTATACCAGAAGGTTTTATAAGGAAATGAGTGGAAGAAATCGAGTAGTACGACTTTGGAAAAAGGATGAGTAATGTTTTGTGTGGAAAAAGGATGAGTAATGTTATGGCCTCATTTCACCGAGTCCCTCAATAGGGGGTCGGGTACGGTATATTGTGATGATTTCACCGAGTCCCTCACTAGAGGGCCGGGTACAGTATATATATGATGATTTCACCGAGTCCCTCACTAGAGGGGCGGGTACGGTATATATGTGATGATTTCACCGAGTCCCTCACTAGAGGGGCGGGTACGGTATATATGTGATGATTTCACCGAGTCCCTCACAAGAGGGCCGGGTACGGTATATATACGATGATTTCACCGAGTCCCTCACTATAGGGCCGGGTATGGTATATATGTGATGATTTCGCCGAGTCCCTCACTAGAGGGCCGGGTACGGTATATATGTGATGATTTCACCGAGCCCCTCACTAGGGGGTCGGGTACTGTATATATGTGATGATTTCACCGAGTCCCTCACTAGAGGGCCGGGTACGGTATATATCTGATGGTTTCATCGAGTCCCTCACTAGAGGGCCGGGTACGGTATATATGTGATGATTTCACCGAGTCCCTCACTAGAGGGCCGGGTACGGTATATAATTGATGATTTCACCGAGTCCCTCACTTGAGGGCCGGGTACGGTATGTAATTGGTGATTTCACCGAGTCCCTCACTAGAGTGCCGGGTACGGTCAACTGCAACTGGGTCAGGGAGTTTTATGTTATGCTCCCCACTGTGGATTGGACCCTGCAGCCTCACATTAATATTCGGGGGGTCGCAGTGACTGTGAGTGCCGAGGCCATTAATATCATTCACGAACTGCCTAACCCACCACATGATAAGCTTCGGGCCAAGGATATTGAATGTAACGGACCATGGCTGGTAAGGATATTGGTACGAGAATCGAAGAGGAAGAAGGCTACTTGGGTTGTCTCACGTTTGGCTATAATGAGCCAACACTTTACTACTGAGTCCCGGAGGTGGCTAAACCTTATTGCCCGGCGGGTTCGCCCCTCGAGCAATACTACTGATGGCATTTACCCACGGGCCCTCGTGGTGGCTTGCATTCTGGATGGTGTGCCCGTGAATGTGGGTATGTAGGTGATCGAAGAGTGGAGAGGTTTTATAGCCACGGCTGGCTCGAGCTTGATGTTTCCCTCCCTGATTACCCATCTCTGTCGTAATGACGAGGTGCCTACGGAGTCTGGGGACCGCTATGTGGAGTGCGATGTTGCCTTTGACCAATTGAAAGTCAAAGGGTCACAGGGCAGGGGCATGAAGAAAAGGACTGGGACAGATGACAGCGAGGACAGTGGTGGCCCACCGGATGGGAGCGGTCAATCACAGACCCCGGGTACTCTACAACGCATGAAGGCTGATATGGCTGCGGTGAGGGCGGCTATGGTGGAGTTTTCACGGCCTTACATGGAGGTCGGGTCATCTAGCAGTGCTGCGAGTATTAGCTATTTTACTACGGAGAAGATGAAGAGTTACATGTAGACCCAGACCAAGATGGGAGAGGCTGTGGATGCCTTGCAGGGTGCCTATGGATCCTTGGCTCAGGCCTATGTGGATCTCTGGGAAGCTTTGGACAAAGAGAAGAAAAAGAGTCGGGCTAGGTGCAAGCTGTTTGTGAAGATGTGGAAAGGCATCAAAAGTATCTTAAAGGCCCCAGTCCCGAAAGTGAAGCCTCTTAAGGTGACTACCAGAGACGTCTCCCAGTTCTCTTTCCTCAGCGAGTCCGGACTTGGTAGCAAGGACTCTAGTGACTCGGAGGGTGGGGGCGATGAGGCGACTAGCCTAGGAGTGGTTTAGAGATCCCCCCCCCCCTTTTATCAGCTTTGGTTACCATTTTCCTATGTTGGACTTTGATCTTTAGACAATTTATTGATTTGGTTGTGTTTGACATGTTTGGATACTCTTTATTTTTGTTGTTTTGATGTGGGTGCCCCGGTTTAAGGGTGCTCGTAAGACAATTTCCCTCGTGGGGCGGATGTTTTTATGGATATGTCTGTTTTGGAAATTTATTTATTCTTGTTTTGTTGATTGACTACACAACTTGTCAAAAAAAGGGCGAAAAGAGAAGGCTACTAGTCAGATGGTACCGTTGTGGCGGTCACTTGACTACTGCAGCGGTAAGTGCACTGCTATAGCAGCCCTGGCAGACATTCTGGGCCCGCTATAGTGGTCTGACGCCGGTTATAGCGATCTCGCTGTAGCGGTCTATATCACTACAGCGGTGCTACAGTGCTAGTGACTAAATATTTTTGGTTCTCTCAGGTATTCCAGCCCAGATCGTGTAGGGGTTCACTAAATTGCTTACCACGTAAGTATGAATGCATTATTTACTTCGCTAACGGTCCTAGAATAATCACCCAGTCTACAACACCAACATTACTACGGAACTTTCATCTGGTCACACAATTATTTAGGCACCTATTTATGGAAGGTCTTCCTTGAGTCGAAATAGAGAGACACCAATTGGAATCGACAGATACCAATTAGCCTGTCAAGACACCAATTGGAATCGACCAGATACCAATTGGATCCAATTAGGAGACGGCGTATTGGGGTGGCACGATAGAATGAAATAAAAGAAACTTCTAGAGGCCCTATGGCCTCTTGTGGATGGCTACGGACGTCATCATACCATTCCGTCAGACTCTACAAGACATTTGCTCTTGTACTTGTGAGAACGGTAACCTAGGGCTCTGATACCAACTGTCACGACCCAAGCCGCAGGTCGTGCGGACACCTACCATATTACTAACCCAGTAGGCGAACCATTACCGATAAACCCAACCTGAAACACAGCCTCCGCCAGAAGTGAGATAGGCGAAGCTGTAGGAGGATATCCGATAGATCCACGCGATGTAACTTCAGCTAAGACCTGCAACATATCTACACCCAGAAAAGGTGTAGCAAGAGTAGTATCAGTATGCCACACGTACTGGTAAGCATCATAGGTCGACTAACATTAGTTCACGCAATACAATATAAAGTTAATAAGATAAGCAATTAAGTCAATGAACCTAAAAATTCTAAATAAAGATTACTACAACATTAACTCACGTGCCTTGTTACCCTCGAAGCTCACTTCTGTTATTTCGAAAATATAAGGTATTCTACTAAATCATAACCATTCCCTACCTTCATCAAACCTACTAACTCTAGCTCTCCCACTCACCGTATGCTATACTTTTACCTTTATGTTAAAATAGTTCGCCTACTCACATTACTACTATAATACAATGTATCCAGGAAATATAAGTCACTATCTGACAACCAACACTACACTTACCTTGGGTAACTCCCTCTCCACCAGAATCTCAACAATGCAAATGCGATGCAAGGCCCAAACACACTGTACATACATGCTAGCTGATGTCTTAGCTCAGTAGCCATGACTTGCGGGGGACCTATGGAGTCCATGTACCACTTGTTTCGGAATACCCCTCGGACCCGAGCACAAACCTCCGCCCCGGAATGAACCTCGGTCGTGGATCCAAAACATATACATATATGTAATTCATGTACTCAGCTCAACGGCCACAAGGCCAGATAACACAATGCCTATACTCATTCTTGCCTGTTACCTATATCTCCGCATAAACCATGCAGTACAATGCACAAAACTATATGACAAATCAATCATAATTCCAGACCTTGATGAGCGTAATGTCAACCCAAATCAATATAATTATTTTAATAAGACCTCTTATTTTCAAGGAAACAACCTTATGAACGTTCAACAAATTTGGACATGTAGACGGAATTCACCCCCTAAACACGAGGCAGCTCCTTAGCGACAACATCACTTCCTATTAAACTAAATCATTATTATTATAACCATAATTATACCATGTTTTAGTCACATTAGAAATTCCGTCCATCCAAACTCCGTGTCCGAAGACCTAAGCATGCATTCTCCCGTCAACTCTAAGTGTATATACGATTCGCTAATCAAAGTCTAACTAAATTAAACCATAACCTACCTCTTGACGAACAGATATTTTCTTCTCCAAGAATTTCTCGTTTTCATAGCCTAGCGATAATGTTCGTAGGGAAGGGTGGAAAAGAAATTGGAAGGTTTTTTTTTTCTTGGGGTCCATAGTTTTTCTTTCATGGGGAGCCCTAGAAGCAGCCCTTGAGAGTCTTTTGTTGAAAAGGGAGAGGAAAATTGACGAAGTACAGAAATTCGAGCTACTGTTCCACATGGACCACTGCAGCGATCGCTAAGCCGCTATAGCGGCACAACTATGGCGGTCCACTGACCACTATAGCGGTCCGCTTTATTTCCTGGCCCGAAATTTCTAAATTCTACCAAAATTGATTTTTCCCACTCTTAACGCTTAAAACACATCATGGAGATTATTATTTACAAACCTCGACCTATAATGGGCATGGTTTTGAGAAATATTAAATAACGACCGGCCGGGTTTTTACAATTGGATGCAAGAAGTTTAGCAAACTGTCCTTTTTACTGTATATCTATCATACAAAATACTTGTTCAAATGGTCAAATGAATTTTTTAATGCTTTGCTTTGACTATTGAAGGATGTGCTGCCTGAAGGGGAAAAATTGCCTTCTTCTTTCTATGAGACCAAAAAGATAGTTGAAGGTTTGGGCTTAAAGTATGAAAAGATTCATGCTTGTCCCAATGATTGCATGCTTTTTAGGAAAGAGTTTGCAAGTAAATATGTTAATGATGCAAATTTGTGGGGCTTCTAGATGGAAAAATAATGCTAGAAAAATTCCAACCAAGGCCCTTGGGTATTTTCCTTCAAAACCAAGGTGCAAAGATTATTTATGTCTTCAAAAACTTGTGAAGCTTGGAAATGTTTTAATAATAAATATCCTGAATTTTCTTGAGATCCTCGCAATGTCCGATTAGGATTAGCTTCTGATGGGTTTAATCCATTTGGCACAATGTGAACTGTTCACAGTACATGGCCAGTGATTGTAATGACATATAATCTTCCACCATGGATGTGCATGAAGCAAGAGTTCTTCATTCTATCCTTAATTATTCCTGGACCAATAACGCCTAGTAATAATATTGATGTCTTCTTGCAACCTTTAATAGAAGAGTTGTGAATTATGGGATATCGAGGTAGAAACATACGATGCCTCTACTAAGGAGATATTTCAAATGCGAGCGGCTCTCATGTGGACTATAAATTATTTTCCAGCATATGGTACTCTCTCTGGATGGAGCACTTCTAGTCGGTTTGCATGCCCTTCTTGCAACATAAATACTCAATATAAATGGCTCAAACATGGCAGAAAGTTTTGTTACATGGGCCATTGACGTTTCTTGAAGTCGGGCCACTAATATCGGAATGATGAAAAATAATTTGATGGGACTAAAGAAACAAGACCTGCATCTTGTGCAGTATCTGGGTCACTAGTGCTGAATCAAGTTAAAGATATAAAGTTTACTCTCAGCCAGTCGAGTGAAGGGATAAATGGGGTGATGAAAAACTCATGGAAAAAGAGAAGCATTTTTTTATCTTCCTTATTGGAAGTATAACTTGGTGCGCCATAATCTCGATGTGATGCACATAGAAAATAATATGTGTGATAACTTAATTTATACACTATTAGATCTGGGTAAAAAGTCTAAAGACAACTTAGAAGCTCATTTGGACTTGAATGATATGAAAATACGACCAAGCTTATGGCCTCAATATCGAGCTAGTGGTAGGGCTTATCTTCCTTACTTATTTTATAATGACTCCCAACGAAAAGGAGTTGTTTTATGAAGTACTACAAAATGCCAAGTTTTCATATGGCTACGCATCTAATATCTCACGTTGGATTCGCAAAGGAAAGCTATCTAGGATAAAATCTCATGATTGCCATGGTATGATACAAGAACTTCTTCCTCTTGCCTTGCGGAGATCAACAGATAAAAGAATCCGTTTCGTTTTAATTGAACTATGCACATTCTTTCGTGTTCTGTGTAGCAAAGTGCTAAAAATAGAAGAGTTAAAGTTACTTGAAGAAACAATTCCAGAAACATTGTCTACTATGGAGAAACTCTTTCCCCCTGGATTCTTTACCATTATGGTACACTTTCTTACTCACTTGGCAACTGAGGCTAGACTTGCGAGGCTAGTACATTATCATTGGATGTACCCAATTGAGAGGTATAAAGAATGTCACTAATCTTTATTACATTGTTTAGTTGTTAAATGTTATAATATCAAACTAATAACAATATTTTATTCCATAGGTACTTGGGTACTTTAAAATCATATGTTCATAATCGTGCATGCCTAGAAGGTTCAATAGCAGAAGCATACATAGCAAATGAGTGTATAGCATTTTGCTCATTATATTTGATGGGTGGAGATTCAAGGGCATATTGTTCAAGAAAATGTGATGACGAGATTGAGCATGACAATAGTAAAGAAGAATGCTTTTTTCCTACTATTGGGGAGCCATACGATGAAGTAGACGTATTTGAGTTGGATGAGAAAACATGGTTGCAAGCACATCGGCATGTGCTTTTAAATTGCGAATCAGAGGTGGTTGAGAATTATAAAAATTAAGTTTTATACTTATATATTAATGAATATATGTATATTAATTTATTTGATAACAAAATTGATTATGTGAGTTACAAGAACATTGAACATATTGTTGAAATCAAAAGATCACATCGTAAGCTCCATTTGAAACTGCGTGACCTTGAGCTTATGCATTTTGATACATTTCATGAGTGGTTAAAGGAGAAAGTAAGTAGTAGGACTAAGTCATTGGTTATGTTAAATTAGTGTCTTTGTACTTATATCCGCATTTATAGTTGTATCTTTCTATATGGTTAGGTAGAAGAGTTGGAGGTCACATCTAACATCTTAAAGGATGTTAAAGTCCCCGCAGCAGGGCTGGCTAAAATTGCTAAAAGATTCAATGTATTGGATGTAAATAACGGGTATCAATTCCGAACAAAACAAAGTGAAGAGTTCAAGAAGACACACAATAGTGGTGTTATGATCGTTTAGAAGATGGAAAGTTATGCAAGTATAAGCGACAATTCTCCAAAGTCTGCAAATATCACATATAATGGTAGGGTGAATGTGTTACACCTCCCGTTTTATTGCAAGGAAATTTTGTCTTATTGGTGGTGTGTACCTTCGGTTCGGTAATCCGCACCAGAGTTTTGGACATGAGATATTTTACTTTGGATGTGTACAGGAGTATAAGTTTGCATTCTTGACATTACAAGGGAATTAGAAGTGAAACGAATCGAATCGGAGCAGTTCAGAAAACTACTGAAACCGGTCAGCGTCGACGGCATAAGGGACGACCGTCGACACGTCGATCTGGTACCGTCGATGAGGTTCTGCAATCAGACATCTCAGGCGGCAGTTGGACGGGGCATGTTGACGGACCGTCGACCCTGCTCGTCGACCCGCAGATCTGGAACTTTCCAGCCCTGGTTATAAATATAAGATCCCACATTTTATTCCATTATTTCTCCCAAAAATAGATCCTATATCTCTCTAGAACCCTCTAAAACCCTCCCTCTATTTTCTACAGCAAATTAATACCAAGAAACCAAGATCAAAAGCAAAGACTAAGAGATTCATGTACAAAGAAGCCTATTAGGGTTTGTGAAGAGTAAGAATTTCTTGGGCATGCAAGTGGAGGATTTTATTCTAATAGAGTAGAGTGACTCAAGGCTTATTCCCAAGTTATTAAGGTGAGTTTTATGTTTATTTCATATTATTGAGAGTATTGAGGGGTTGAAAGACTTGGATTCTGGAAAGGAGGAGAATATGGAGTGCAAATATGAAAATAATGATATTCTTGAATCATGACTTGACTTGAATCATAGTTCTTGATATGTAATGAGTATAATCTTGCTATAAATAGTATTAAAGATGTTGTAGAGGAATTGTATGAGGATGGGTACGGTATAGTGCTATAGTTAGGGTTATAAAGGAGTTTGATAGGGAGTGTTGAGAATTAAATAATGTCTAGCTTGATGAAGTTGTTGATTAAGATATTGTGGGTGTTGTTATTGATGTTGGGAGTTGTTTATTATGTGGGGGAAAGTCATCGAAATAAAGGGGATGTTACCCAATTTTCGTTAGCTTTAGCTTAAGCTTAAGTATGTTTTCGATTATCTAATTTTAGTACGAACTCTCTTGAATGTAGAAATGTGAATATTGGAGGGAAGCATTCAAGTGATAAAGTTAGCGAAACTTAAAGGTATGTAAGGCTAGTCCCTTATTTTATAAGACATGATTCGTATGACATGACTATCCTTATTCTCCATGACCTTCTTACATTTCGGAAAATACCAGTCAAAGTTTATAAAGATTCTAAGGCTGATGCTGTGTTATGAAATTGATAATGATGATGATGAGTCTAAGCCTAGAGATCCTAAATCCCATGATATGATATTTCCACGAAGCAAATGATCCATGTACGATTCTTTGGTGTTATTCATTATCGCTAGACCCACCTTATGATGCTAGTTCCTTCAAGGTGAGGTATGATGATTATGATTACTCCATAATGGAATCGGGGGTTTTTGACCTTACGTCTCCCTGATATAATTATAGATTATCTTTAAGTTCTAATGCATGCTTTATGATAAGTATATGATGATGAGGTTACACTGTGCCTATATGGACGAACATGTCATGTCACCGCGAAGGCGGGCTGTAGACGATTACACCATGCCTAGATGGCCGGACATGTCACCGCGAAGGCGTGCTGCATATGATTACACCATGCCTAGAGGGCCGGACATGACACCACTGGGCGGCGTGCGATGGTTACCCAGATGCGGTTAACAATGATGAAATATGTGATATGTATGACATGTGTTTTCTTTTAAAGGATAAACAGGTTATATCTTCATCTTATGTTTCATGACTTCGTATTATGCTAGTATTATCCATGCCTTACATACTCAGTACACTGTTCGTACTGACGTCCTTTCTTTTTGGACGCTGTGTTCATGCCCACAGGTAGACAGGGAGACGGTGCAGATCTGTAGGAGCTTATCAGCGGATTCACAGGAGCACTCCACTATTCTGGAGGTGCTACTCATGATCATATTCTTTTGTGTATATGTTTGGGCACGACGGGGTCCTATCATGTCTTCATGTCTAGTACTCTAGTAGAGGCTCGTAGATACATAAGTGTGGGTAGTAGATGCCCCATGATTATCACATTGTATATTTGTATCTTATTTTGATAGCCCGAGGGCCGTATGTGTATGATTGTAGATATGTTTTGGAAGTGATAAAGGTTTCCTAATGGCTAGTCGTGTTGAGAATAGTAAATGCATTTAAGATGAGTAAGATGATTAGCATGAGTGGTGTTCGGTAGTCAGCTTCGGGTACCCATCATGGCCCCCTGGGCAGGTCGTGACAAAATTGGTACCAGAGAAGTTCCGTCCTAGGGTGTGTCTATGAGCCGTGTCCAGTAGAGTCTTGTTTATGGGTGTGAAGCACTCCACACTTATAAACAAGAGGCTGCGGGGCATTTAGGAAAAATGACCATTCTTCTTCTCATTAGATCGTTCCATAGAGCCATGTTATAAGATTTTCTCCACCCTAATTATGCGTTGTGATTTCAGCGATGCCGGTAAAGAGAAAAGCTACAGTCGCCAGAAGGGTAGGGCTACGACAGAAAGGAGGATAGAAAGGGAGCTGCCAACAAATATAGAAGAAGGTGAATCTCATAACGAGGCTCTATCCAATACCTCTCACACTCCACCTATTCTAGAAGGACAAGAGGGGGCTTCAGCTTCAGCTCCTATACCTCCAGTTCCTCCACCGGCTGCTTCGGGTCAACAAATGACCGAAGCTATTCAGCTATTTCAATAGTTAGTTGCCGCTCAGGCACATCGGTAGAGTACGGGTTCAGGTGACAGGGCAACTAGCGCTAGAGCCCATGATTTCATGAGTTTAAATCTTCTAGATTTTTTCAGGTCAAAGCCGGAAGAAGACCCGCAGGGTTTTATTGATTAGATGCTGAGAACATTGAGAATCATCCATGCCTCCGATACTAAATCCGTGGTGTTGGCATCTTATAGACTCCGGGATGTGGCGGTTCTTTGGTATAATAACTGGATATCTTTAACAAATGAGAATGCACCTGTCCCAGTTTCGCAAGAATTTGTGGATGCTTTCCTTCGCCATTATTTGACACCCGAGGTTCGAAGGGCCTGTGTGGATAGGTTTCTGAATCTAAAGTAAGGGAATATGAGTGCTCGGGAGTATAGCCTTCACTTTAATTCATTGGCCTAGTATGCTCCTACTATGGTGACCGATATGGGAGATAGAGTGTATAGATTTGTGAGTGGCTTAGGGATACATTTGTTTAAAGATTGCTTGATAGCTTTATTGCAGGAGGGGATGGATATTTCCCGTATTCAGGCTCACGCCCAGAATTTAGAAGAACAGCAACAGCCGCAGAAGGGTGAGCGTGATATTGATAGAGGGCAGAGTAAGAGGGCTAGATCTGTTGGTGCCCGCAACGACTATAGAGGGGGATCGAGGCAGTCATATTCAAGATATTCAGGCCAATCGGCGACTAATGCACCTCCCCGGTTTGCAGGCAGGATATTTGACCACTCCATTCATTCAGGGCAGGGCCACAACTCGAGAGCTTCGGGTTCCCAATTTGGAGGTGATTATAGTCAGAGGAGACCACCGGTCCCATAATGTAGTCAGTGCAGAAAGTTACATTCGGACCTGTGTCGCCAAGGCTCAGATGTTTGTTATGTTTGTGGACAGACTTGGCACTTGATGCGTGATTGTCCATCGAGGTACGGTAGAGGTGGGGTTCAGCCCACAGGATCAGCAACCGGTTCTTCCTCATCTGTGAGCCCGATAGGGCAGACTCCCTAGATTTCAGCAGGCCGTGGTAGGGGCAGAGAGGGAGCGTCCAGTTTAGGGGGCACTCAGCCCCGTATCTATGCTTTAGCCGGACGTCACGATCTTGAGTCCTCCCCAGATGTGGTTACAGGGATATTGATTATATTTTCTCATGAAGTTTCTGCGTTAATTGATCCACGTTGTCTTATATCACTCCGTATATTGCTGATCGTAATGGGGTGAAACCCGAGCCAATAAAACCTTTTGAGGTGTCTACTCCTGTTGGTGATCCGGTATTAGTTAGACAAGTGTATACAAATTGTGTGATTGTGATATGTGATCGTCAAACTAAAGTTGATTTAGTTGAGCTGGAAATGTTAGATTTTGACGTGATTATGGGCATGGATTGGTTGGCTGTTACGACCCAAACTGATGAGTCATGACGAGTGCCTGACCCCTAGTGACCAGACACCCCTACACCTTCTTAACTATGACATAACATCAAGGTGGCCCAAATCTAATTCATATCTGACTGTATATATATATATATATATATATATATATATGGAAAATATCGAAATAACAGTGTAAGCCGACTAGGCTGCCATATATATACTATACACAAAAGACTGAGAGCCGACAAGGCTACATCATGTACCAACTACATACCACTGTCTACAGACCTCTAATAGAACAGAAAGCTGTAGAAAGGACGGGACAGGGCCCCGGCATACCCATATACATGTATATACATCTCAAAACAACATACCAAAATGAACCGCATCTCCGGATCAAGTGGAGCGCACCAACTATGGCTGAGGGGAAGTCCTACTGATCCGGATCGTCTCCCTGTCTATCGGTACCTGCGGGCATGAACGCAGCCCCCCGAACAATAGGTGAGTCAGTACGGATAATGTACCTAGTATGAAAGGCATAAGAACAACATATATAAATAAGAATCATAAAAGGGATCTGAAACTCATAACAAATTGACTGTCTGAATGCATCTGTATGATTGAAGATACTTATGCGGTATATGATATGTATGCACTCTGTAAAAATAATATAACTGATAGTGTTGTGGAACGTATGACTTGGTTCATATATCGTTAAGTAGCCCGCATTAGCAGTGACATGTCTGGCCATCTAGGCGCGATAGAATCATATGCAGCCCGCCTTCGCGGTGACATGTCCGGCCATCTAAGCGCGGTAGAATCGTATGCAGCCCGCATTAGCGGTGACATGTCCGGCCATCTAGGCACGGGATAATCGTATGCAGCCCACATTAGCGGTGATATGTCCGGCCATATAGGCACGGTACGAGAAAATAGTTGCGTAAATATGTGTGTGTATATATATATATGTATATAATACTTGAAAGACTCATGAAAGACATACTCAATATTACCCAAGATACAGAGATCTATAGAAGTCATGAACATGGATATAAGGAATCAATGGTATGATAAATCCTGTACCATCTAAGAGTAGAGTCTTTGGAACTCGCCCGCTTACTAGTTCGTTCAAATAATAAGGATCATGCCAAAAGAATAAAAGGGACAGCCTCAACATACCTTGGAGTCTACCTAATTTCCGATGCATACTTCCCAAGCTTGCAACACTACAATCAAGATAACACAAATTATAATTAGTCCATACACGTCCCTTACTACCCATTCGAAGTTCGAATGAAACTTAACGAAATTCGAGCAGCACTTCCCCTATAATTCTTACTACTATTCAACTCCCAAACAGGGCACAACACCCAAATCATCATCATCAACAACAACAACAATATACCACAACATAAACAAGTAGAAATCTCTCCAAAATTCCAATCGAAACAGCCTTCAAGGCAATCACATCAAGTTGATTTAGGTCTTTCATATCATGTTTTCTTTTACTTTTAAACTAAGGAATTCCTTCACAAACAACTTATGTCAATACTTTCATATCACAACATAGCCAAATCCATGCTAAAACATCTCCCAAAAAAGCCCCAAATCTTAGTTTGATTCAAATAAATCACCGCTTCCATAACTATATTTTCTTTACTTTAAATCACTAAAACTCTTGGTAATCAACTTAATAGCAAGGATAAGAATAGTATGCATACATTAAAGGGGATGGAATTCCATGAACCAAACTCCAAATCCAACTCCTAAACTCAACCACTTCAAATAAAAACCCTAGGCGCAACCTCCCTTTTACCACCTCGGGTTTTCAGGGCTCAGATCTTACTTGGATGATAAAGAAAGGGTTGGAGAGATAGATGAATATTAGAGAGTGTTTAGGGTCTATTGGTATGGGTTGGAATGAAAAAAATCACGAAATGGGTGCTTATATAGATCAGCTACAGCATCAGAAATCTGATGGGTCGTCAATATGCATCAACGGGTCGTCGACACATCGACGACAAATTTTGATCTGTCAGTTGCATTGGAAAGTAGACTCACCGAACTTATGAATGCGGAGGTTATGGGTTCCGTAACTCCTTGTATTCTAGGAGATATGCCTCCCCCAATTTGACCCAAAATTTCTGTTCGGAATTCTACCAAATGTTCCCAAAGTTTCAACAAACTTAATTTCTTCGATTTGCTTGTCATCCGACCTACCCGATACATACTAAAAATGATACCAAGCTCTCATGTATGAAGAATGAGCATGATTAATTCCTTATAAACCTGACGATAACCTCTCCTTTTAAGTCTTCGTCAACTAACTCACGACGAAACTTTACATATAAAAGTATGGGGTGTAACATCCTTCCCTCCTTTGGAACATTCATCCTCGAATGTTAAAGTGGTTTTTAATTCTCAATACTTCCACAAGCATCCTCTTATGGAATCATGATTTACACATACCTTCCTCTAAACAGGTCATAGCTAATCGTACCATCATTCTCCTTACTTGACATATCTTCATTGCCTCTGCTCCAATTTCCACACGTGCTCTTATCATTTCCTTGACTTATTTCTAATTTCACTTTGCATTGAACTTCCTAATATCACATGCCTTTTATCTTATTCTGGAGCTGCAAACGAGATACCAAACGGTCTTTATTTTCCTTTTTTCTTTCCTAGCTGGACCATTTAATACTTGGAAGCCCTAAATTGAAGGGGGTACTTTTGAGTGTTTAATGCTCCATTTTATCCCTCTTTCTCTATCCTTATCACGAGCCTTGAAAATCCTTTCTTTTATATCTAAATTACCAGTTTCTCACCTTTACCTTGCGCTATATCCTTGAAATTCTCTTCCTGGTTTGTCCTTTGCGTAATATGATCCATTGGTTTGAACACTTTACTTGAGATATAAAATCATCTCATTATTTACTAAACCATCATTTGATGCTGGTAGCCCCCCTCAAGTTTTTCTTTTCTTGCCAACTTAGAGTTGTCACTGTTGTGCTCGATATGCTTCCACGTTCTTCTCACTTCTATCTTTACGGTGGTAGGATCATTTTTACATCCTTTACTAGACATTGTCGCTTCCGCCTTTGTAGTTTACCTATCTTGCGGTTCATCTCAAATTCTTTTCCTTTGAACTCCTTACAAAATTAAGCTTAGTCACCAGTTACTTCTCATAAATCCTCTATGAGCTTTGCTTTTCGCAATGGTATTCTGGGAGTCTTCATATGCTTTATCTTAAATACCACTCTTATTAACCGACGTTCTACAAATTCCTTTAGTTATTTTCTGACAACAATGTACTTAGGGAAGTTCTAATCTCCTTATTGCAACTTGAAACTCAACTTTAGGACCAACATGCACGAATGATAACTGACTATAGGCATATCTGATATGCCTAAATCTGGTGTACTTGTAAACTCCAAGATGCATAGCTCATATAGGGGAGAAATAAAGACATGCTGCGTCATATTGGCGAATCTCAGAATAGCCTCAAATGTTTCGCTGACTAGGTTTCATTTCTTCGTTCAATCCTTTCTTACATTTGAATTATCCATCGTCATTCTCCCAATCATTTACCATGTTACTGACGGAAGTCTCTTATCGTATACTCCCAGCTTCACTCTTTGTTGTCTCGCTTCTGTCTTAATATTCACCTGAAGATTCCACTTCTCGTTGTTAATTTCCTTAAAACGGGGTTCCCTTCGTTATTCAATTCTTATCAAGGTTTCAAATCTTATTCATCTTACAACCTTAATTCCTTTCTAAATGCAACTTATCTATGCAAAATAACTCACGACCATCCTGCCCTTTCTATCGATTGTGACTCATGAACATTCAATCTTGATTTTGGCTATTGCACTCAAATTTATTCTTCTCCCCTTAATAGATTCACCTTATTGTGATAGAACATCACCAGCCACTTACTTATATCCTTTATCCCTGACGTTTATTCATAACAACCTCTCGAATCCTCAAAATAATTCAACAACATGGGAATAATGCTTCGTAATGTCACTGCTCAATCTCCACTCATCCCTTAACTTGCTATCCTTGTCATCTTGCTCTTAGTTATCGACTCATTGTCCTATTCTTTCCTTACTCATCACCTCCTCCATGTTAATTACCTCTTCTTCATACAATCATTCTCTTAACTTATCATCAATCCTGTATAACAATTCCCTTATTCATTACCTTATGTCGTTATTATGAACCCATAGGATTTGGTCTACCAAACATATAAATTTTTGTCATCAACAATGAATCTATCTCTGATCTGCCAACCTGTACTCGTACTATACATATATGTGAATACAAATTCCGTGTTGTGCCTTAACAAAACATAGCGGTCAATATATAGTATCTCAAAAGCTCAACCACTGCCTCAACCTTGCTGGTGGCATCAACGCTGTCAACGGTGGCGTCAACACTGTTGAAGACCGTCAACTTGCTAGCGCCAAGTTGCAGCAGCCTCTGATTCTTAGGACTTGTTGATGGTGCAAGGTTGACGGACCGTCGACCATGTTGACGGCTCGTCAATTTGCCCGTTAAGTTCCACAGTTCTGAACCTTCTTCCGATGTCGATTCGTTTAAACTCTAATCCTTTGATACTTAGTAGTCATGGGCCCATACCTTGGTACAAATGAAATAACATACTCAACACCTCAAAAGTTCGGAGATAAATCTTAGTGCTCGAGACTAATGCGACTCATACATATATATACGGATCGAAAAACTGCTTCGAAATGACTTCGCTTTCTTGATCTTCCTTAAACATGTGGGTCCTCCTTGAATCACCCATTACTAAACTCCTTTGATCTATAGTGTCATCTTACCCTTGCAATACACAATACTAAAATAGCTCAGATTTCGAAAAATTTTGACAGAGTTTCCTCTGTAATTCTTGCTATACCAATCCTGCACACAGCCCACAAAACACATCCAATGCCTCACAGGCTACCCATAAAACCCATGAATATACATATGATACACAACTCAGCCACACATGGCTATTGGTATAAAAGGGGATATAAAACAATAAAGCTCACTACATATGCCATATCTGGGCATCCTTCTTGCAAAACATCAAATTTATTTCCTAAACCTTTCGATAATCAGTCCTTCTGAATAACAGTTCATATACTTATAAGAAATCCCTAATGCGTACGCTCCTTTATTCCTTTCTGTAATTAATCAATTGAATTTGTATTTCCTTATCACTATCAACATTGGCTATAACTGGATCACCAACTGGCGAAAACACCACAAACGGTTTAATCAATTCTGGCTCTATCCCAAACTTACCGACAACAAATGGAGTACCAATACCATGTAATACATAAACCTCGGATCAATCAGTACATATATATCATAAAAGAATGCTGGTAATATACTTGTGACTATGTTAGGGGAAGACTCAAGATCCTGTCGCCCCGTCAATGCACAGATGTGCGGCTGAGAGCCACTCAAACAGGCCGCTGCTCCTCGACCCCTACCACGGTCTCCTGGTGCCCGTGATCCTTGCCCTGAAGGGCGTGCAGAAAATGAAAAACCAACTGTTAATCCTGTGGGCTGAACCCTACCTCTATGACGCACCGATGGACAGTCACGCTGGATATAGCCTGGCCGACCGCAGGCATAACAAACACCTAACCCAATTGGCACGGTCCCCCATGCAACCTACAGCACTGAGTACACCGTGGTACAGGTGGTCTCTTCTGACTGGAATCACACCTAATCTGAGAACTGGGAACTCTGGAACTCTGACCTAGCCCAAAATAAGCGGATCTATCAAATCTGGGTCCAGGAAACTGTGGAGGCACACTAGCTGTTGAATAAGCTAAGTGTCTAGAGAACTGTCGCCTCGGGCCACCTTCGAACTCACTGTCAAACCCTGAGAACCTGGACCTCTTGCCCTGACCCCTACTACCATGGCCCGCACCCTATTGTTGAGCCTGAGCGGCTACTAACTGGGTCACCAAAAGGATAGCCTCTCTCATCTCCTGGCCTGAGGCATCTGGTGGAGGAACTGGGAGTACTGGAGCTGGTGCTGAGGTTCCTCTTCACTCCTCTGAAGCGGGTGGAATATGCGAAGTCTGGGATAGGGTCTCAGTTTGGGACTTGCCCCTAGCCCTGGTAATCCGCTAAGTACGGCTAGTAGCCTCACCAGTCACTCTCTTGCCCTTCTGGGCAGCTACAGTTTCCTTTTGGGGCATCGCTGAAACCAGAACAAATCATTAGAAAGGGAATTCTTATCTCACCGCTCTATCACACGATCTAGAATAGAAAGAATGGCAACATCCTAAATGTCCTGTAGCCTCCTGCTTATATGTGTGGCGCATAACACACCCATAAACAAGACTCTACTAGACACGGTCTGTAGACAACCCTAGGACGGAACTGCTCTGATACCACTTTTGTCACGACCAAAACTGATAAGTCATGACGAGTGCCTGACCCCTAGTGACCAGACACCCCTACACCTGCTTAACTATCACATAACATTAGGGTGGCCCAAATCTGATTCATATCCGACTATATATATATATATATATATATATATATATATATATGCAAAATACCGAAATAACAGTGCAAGCCGACTAGGCTGCCATATACATACTATACACAAAAGACTGAGAGACGAGAAGGCTACATCATGTACAACCTACATACCACTGTCTACAGACCTCTAATGGAACAGAAAGCTATAGAAAGGACGGGATAGGGCCCCTCCATACCCATATACATGTATATATATCTCAAAACAGCATACCAAAATGAACCACAGCTCCGGATCAAGTGGAGCGCACCAAATATGGCTGAAGGGAAGTCCTACTGAGCCGGATCGTCTCCCTGTCTATCGGTACCTGCGGGCATGAACACAGCCCCCCGAACAATAGGAGAGTCAGTACAGATAATGTATCGAGTATGTAAGGCACAAGAATAACATATATAAATAAGAATCATAAAAGGGATATGAAACTCATAACAAAATGACTGTTTGAATGCATCTGTATGATTGAAGATACTTATGTGGTATATGATATGTATGCACGCTGTAAAAAAAAAAATATAACTGATAGTGCTGTGGAACGTACGACTTGGTTCATCTATCGTTAAGCAGCTCGCATTAGCGGTGACATGTCCGGCCATCTAGGCGTGGTAGAATCATATGCAGCCCGCCTTCGCGGTGACATGTCTTGCCATCTAGGCGCGGGATAATCGTATGCAGCCCGCATTAGCGGTTACATGTCCGGCCATATAGGCACGGTACGAGAAAATAGCTGTGTATATATGTGTGTATATATATGTGTGTATATATATATATAATACTTGAAAGACTCATGAAAGACATACTCAAGATTACCCTCGATACAAAGATCTATAGAAGTCATGAACATGGATATAAGGAATCAAGGGTAAGATGAATCCTGTACCATCTAAGAGTAGAGTCTTTGGAACTCGCTCGCTTACTTGTTCATTAAAATAATAAGGATCATGCCAAAAAAATAAAAGGGACAGCCTCAACATACCTTGGAGTATACCTAATGTCCGATGCATACTTCCCAAGCTTGCAACACTACAATCAACATAACACAAATTACAATTAGTCCATACACGTCCCTTACTACCCATTCCAAGTACGAATGAAACTTAACGAAATTCGGGTAGCACTTCCCTTATAATTCATACTCCTATCTAACTCCAAAACAGGGCACAACACCCAAATCATTATCAACAACAACAACAACAATATACCACAACATAAACAAGTAGAAATCTCTCCAAAATTCCAATCAAAACAGCCTTCAAGGCAATCACATCAAGCTAATTTAGGTCTTTCATATCATGTTTCCCTTTACTTTTAAACTAAGGAATTCCTTCACAAACAACTTATGTCAATACTTTCATATCACAACATAACCAAATCCATGCTAAAACATCTCCCAAAACAGCCCCAAATCTTAGTTTGATTCAAATAAATCACCGCTTCCATAACTATATTTTCTTTACTTTAAATCACTAAAACTCATGGTAATCAACTTAATAGCAAATATAAGAATAGTATACATAACTTAAAGGGGCTGGAATTCCAAGAACCAAACTCCAAATCAGACTCCTAAACTCAACCACTTCAAATAAAAACCCTAGGAGAAACTTCCCTTTCACTAGCTCTGGTTTTCGGGGCTCGGATCTTACTTGGATGATAAAGAAAGGCTTGGAGAGGATAGATGAATATTAGAGAGTGTTTAGGGTATGTTGGTGTGGGTTGGAATGAAAAAAATCACGAAATGGGTGCTTATATAGATCAGCTACATCATCTGAAGTCTGATGGGTCGTCAATGTGCATCGACGGGTCGTTCACACTCCGACGGCCCATAACTCCCATCGTCAAATTACAAATTCAGATCTGTCAGTTGCATTGGAAAGTAGACCTGATGAACTTATGAATGCATAGGTTATGGGTTCCGTAACGCCTTGTATTATAGGAGATATGCCTCCCCCAATTTGTCCCAAAATGTCTGTTCGGAATTCTACCAAATTTTCCCAAAGTTTCAACAAACTTAATTTCTTCGATTTGCTTGACATCCGACCTTCTCGATACATACCAAACATGATACCAAGATCTAATGCATGAAGAATTAGCATGATTAATTCCTTATAAACTTGACTATAACCTCGCCTTCTAAGTCTTCATCAACTAACTCACGACGAAACTTTACATATAAAAGTACAGGGTGGAACACTGGCTTCTTATTATGCTAATATGGATTGCAAAATGAAAATAGTCCGATTTTAATTTTCGGGAGTACCCGTTGTCACGACCCAGCTAAGGGCCATGACTGGTACCCGGAGCTGGCTACCGAATACCACTTATCAGTCTGACTTTAATACTCAACTTAGGCACACATAAGCTTCAAGGCTTGACTTATAATAAACTGCTCATGAATTACTTCCAAAACACGTATATATATATATATATATATATATATATATATATATATATATATATACTAAGATATCACCTATTAGCTATAACCCACACGTATGTATCTACGAGCCTCTAACTGAAGTGCTGAACACAAGGACGGGACAGGATCCCGTCATCCCCGAATATACACACCAAAGAATGCATCAATACTGCACCTCCGGAATAAAGGGGTGCTCCTGTGTGTCAGCTGAGTATGCTCCTAAGGATCTGGGTCGTCCCCCTATCTACCTATGGGCATGAACACAGTGTCCAAACAAAAACAACGTCAGTACGAACAATGTACTGAGTATGTAGGGCATATATGATAACATGGTAAGGAAATACAGAAACATAAGAAAAGTAACAACTGTGACTGCTTGCCTTTGGAGGCGGATCATGCAGGCTCACTTACATCATAATCAACATCATGTCATGTATGCATATACATATATATATAAACCGTCTGAATCACATATCGTCATTATCCCGCGTCCGGGACGATCATCTTAAGCTGCCCATTAATGGTGTTGTCCTTGCTATGTAGACACGGTGTACAAGCCGCCCGCCTTAGCGGTGCTGCCCGGCCCTCTAGGCACAGTGTAATCATCCTAATATACTCAACATGAAACATGCATAGTGGTACAAGTGGAAGCTGTAACTCTATCGGAGTGACGTAGGGTCGGCATCCTCCGATTTCATTATGGAATTTGAAAAGACATAAAAAGATAGAGAGAATCATGTCATAGGATTCATGTCTTATAAAGAAAGGGCTAGCCTTACATACCTTTATATCTCCTTACTCTATCAACTAGATGACTTCTTTCCGACTCGCAATTCTACATTCAAGAGGATTTATACTAAAATTAGATAATCGGCATTGTGCGCAAGCTTAACCTAAATCAATTAAGAGCTAATAAAAGTTGGGCAGCATTTCCCTTGTTTATACCACTTCCTCCATATAGCAAACAACTCCCAAACAAAAGTAACAACGCTACAATATCATTATCAATAGCATTCATCAAACTATACATTTTCCAATTCTCATAATTCCACTTCAAAGTCATCCATAGCCATGACCAACATTCTACGTCATATTCGTTTACATACAGTGCTTCTTTAACACTCACAATATTATTTACAACAAAACTATAATCATAGCATGCCAAGAACTACGATTCAATCCAAGTTGTCGCTCAGGAATGCTACTATTTCCACATTTAAACCCCCACTTCCTATCTTCTCTGTCATTCAAGTTTCTTAACCATCAAGTACTTTTATGAGCATAAAATAATCATAGAACTCACCTTTGAATGTGTAGGAACGGGTTTTGGTTAGGGTTGCTTCACTTAGAGAAACCCTTGCTTCAATTCCAAAGGAATTTTCTAACTTCCATAACCCTTGCAAGCTTCCATATGCTTGATTTACCTTGAATATTAGTGTTTGATCTTTGGTTTCTCTTGATTTTATGTTGTAGAAGTGCATGGAATAGTCTATAAGTTTGGAGAGAAGTGGAGAAGTGGAAAGAATGAGAAAATAAGAGTGGGAACGTGTATTTATACTTACAACTTGTCCAGCCCGTCGGGTACTATACGGACTACTTATACGGTCCGTATAACCATGTACGGTCCGTATAAGTGTCCGTGGTTGACCACCATGGAAAAAATTCTTTCTGTTGGGTTATACGGACCCTTATACGGTCCGTGTAAGGTGGCCGTGTAACTGATAGCTTTTCCGAAGTTGTTCTCGTCGTTTCGTTTGATCTCCAATCCTTATACAACCTTCTTAACACTTGTTTAATACTTCATTAATGATCTAAGCATCCCTATAACGCGTTCTCAAGGCCTTACCAACAATTCTTAACGCAATAGTTTACGAAACCTTCCTAAACCCCACTTATACTTCACTTGTCCTTATCAATCCTTATTTCATCAATTCATATAACTTCAAAATCTTAACGTATGCATTCTAAAACTACTAAATATCCCTCTTAAAAACATTCGTCCTCGAATGTTAAGCTCTCGAGATTTTATAAAAATTTTGCCAGAGTTTTCCTTGTAATTTGACACTACTATCCTGTCACAGTAACCTAAAATAACATAGCCACACAGGGCAATAGCATCAATAATAAAACAATGGTCACACACGACCCAAAAGCGATAAAGAAAACATTTCATACCTGGGGACACCATTGTTTCATCTTGAGTCTCCTTTGAGGGTGGAAATAAATGCGGATATTTAGTCTTCATAGCTTCCTCGGCTTCCTAAGTCATTTCTTCTCTGTTATCATTCCTCCATAAAACTTTGACTGAGGCCACTTCTTTGTTTCTATGCTTCCGCACTTGCCTGTCCAGTATGGCCATAGGTATTTATTCATAAGCCAACTTCTCCATAATTTGGACATCATATACAGGCACAACTCTAGAAGGATCTCCCACACCTTTGCGGAGCATTGAAACATAAAAAATAGGGTAAACAAATTCGAGGTTTGGAGGCAATTCCAATTCATAGGCCACTTCGCCCACCTTATGCACAATCTTGTAGGGACCAATATATCGGGGACTAACCTTACCTTTCTTGCCGAATCTCATTACACCTTTCATCGGCGACACCTTTAGAAATACCCAGTCGTTGACTTGAAATTCTCGATCTCGTCGACGATTATTCGCGTAAGATTTCTGGCGACTCTGGGCTTTCAACAGTCGATCTCGAATGAGCTTGATCTTTTCAACTGCTTTCTGGATCAGTTCCGGGCCTATTAATTGTGTTTCCCCGACTTCAAACCATCCAATTAGTGACCTCCATTTTTTTCCGTATAGAGGTTCATATGGGGCCATTTGAATACTGGAATGATAACTATTGTTATATGCAAACTCAATGAGTGGCAAGTGATCATCCCAGCTACCTCTGAAATCTAGTATACATGCCTGCAACATATCTTCTAAGGTTTGAATAGTGCGCTCGGCTTGTCCATCTGTTTGTGGATGAAATGCCGTGTTAAACTTCACTTGAGTACCCAAACCTTCCTGAAAGGACTTCCAGAATTTAGCTGTGAATTGTGCTCCTCTGTCAGTAATGATAGACATAGGAACACCATGGAGTCACACTATCTCTTTAAGATATAATCTTGCATAATCTTCCGCTGAGTATGAGGTCTTGACGGGTAAGAAGTGAGCCAATTTTGTAAGCCTATCAACAATTACCCATATGGAGTCATATTTGTACCGAGAACGGGGTAAGCCTACAATGAAATCCATGTTAATTACTTCCCATTTCCATGTTGGAATTTCCATAGTTTGTAGTAACCCTGCTGGTTTCTGATGCTCAATCTTTACTTGTTGGCAATTTGGGCATTGGGCTACAAACTTCGCTATATCCATCTTCATTCCATCCCACCAATACATTAGTTTAAGATCATGGTACATATTTGTCACTCCTGGGTGAATGGAATAACGAGAATGATGAGCTTCTGTCAGAATCTGATGGCGTAGTCCTGCAACATCCGGAACGCACAACCTGCCTTGATATCTGAGGACCCTATCTGTAGAAATCCTAAATGGTGATTTCTCTTTTTGAGAGATGGTATCTCTATAGTAACTCAATTTTGAATGTTCATATTGGTGCTTTTTAATTCTTGTGTCCAAAGACGAGACAGCTGGTTTGTGGTTAGTAATTCCTGTATTGCCTGAGTCCATCAAGCGAACTCCTAAACTGGCTAATTGGCGGAGTTCACGGACCAATTCTTTCTTCTCTGGCCGGACATCATACAGACTACCCATTGATTTCCAGCTAAGTGCATCGGCCATTACATTTGCCTTCCCAGGATGATATAAAATACTGACGTCATAATTTTTCAACAGCTCTAACCATCGCCTTTGTCTTAAGTTCAACTCTTTCTTCCTGAAAATATATTGAAGACTCTTGTGATCCATATAGATATCAACATGAACGCCATACAAATAATGTCTCCATATCTTCAAGGCGTGGATGACCGCAGTTAATTCAAGATCATGAGTCGGGTAATTCTGTTCATGTTTCTTCAACTGCCTGGAGGCATAGGCAATGACTTTACCGTGTTGCATCAATACACAGCCTAATCCAACGTCGGAGGCATCACAGTACACAACATAGCCATCAACTCCTTCTGGAAGGGTAAGAACTGGAGCTGAAATCAGCCTATCTTTTAATTCTTGAAAGCTGCGCTCACAAGCATCTGTCCACTGAAATCTTGCAGCTTTCTGCGTTAGCTTCGTTAATGGGGCTGAAATAGAGGAAAACCCTTCCACAAATCTTCTATAATAGCCTGCTAGTCCCAGAAAGCTACGGACCTCTGTAGGCGTTGTAGGTCTTGGCCAAGTTTTCACAGCCTCAATCTTCTGAGTATCGACCCGAATACCGTCTGCTGAAATAATATGGCCTAAAAAAATTACTGAATTCAGCCAGAAGTCACATTTCAAAAATTTAGCATATAGTTTCTGAGCCCAAAGAATTTCAAGGACAGTGCGCAATTGATCTGCATGCTCAGCCTCAGTCCGAGAATATACCAGGATGTCATCGATGAATACAATTATGAATAAATCCAAGAAAGGCCTGAACACATCATTCAGCAAGTTCATAAATACTGTCGGGGCATTAGTCAACCCAAACGACATGACCAAAAATTCATAATGGCCATATATGGTTCTAAAAGCTGTCTTCGGAATGTCTTCTTCCTTAATGGCCATTCCTAAAATTGAAAACCATCTAGCACCTTGCAGTTGATCAAACAAATCATCGATTCTCGAAAGTGGGTATTTATTCTTGATAGTCACCTTGTTCAGCTGCCTATAAGCGATATACATCTACAAGGACCCATCTTTATTTTTCACAAATAGTACAGGTGCTCCCCACGGCGAGGAATTGGGTCTAATAAATCCCTTCTCAAGCAAATCCTTTAGTTGGGCTTTTAGTTCTTTCAACTCTGCAGGAGCCATTCTGTAAGGAGGAATTGATATTGGCTTAGTATCCGGCAGCACATCAATAGTAAATTCAATCTTCCGCTCTGGTGGAAGACCTGGAAGCTCATCTGGAAACACGTCTGGAAATTCATATACTACCGAGACAGATTGAAGAGTCGGCGGCTTTGCTTCAGTATCATAGACTTGAACCAAATGATAAATATAGACTTTGGTGATCATCTTCCTCGCTTTGAGATAGGAAATAAACCTGCCCCTTGGAGAGGCAGTATTACCTTTCCATTGAAGTACTGATTCTCCCAGAAATTGAAACCGGACCACTTTAGTTCTACAATCTACATTAGCATAACAGGAGGCTAACCAATCCATACCCATAATTACATCAAAGTCTAGCATTTCCAGCTCAATCAAGTCGGCCATGGCGTGACGATCACATACTATCACCACACAATTTTTATACACTTGCCTAGCTATTACTGGATCGCCAACCCGGGTAGACACCTCAAAAGGTTTGATTGGTTCGGGTTTCACCCCAATACGACCGGTGATATAAGGAGTAATATGTGATAAGGTAGATCCCGGATCAATCAATGCATAAACATCATCAGAGAATATGGATAGTATACCTGTAACAACATCCAGGGAGGACTCCAAATCCTATCGTTCGGCCAACACATATATACGGTTCTGAGGCCCGCTTTAACTAGACGCTCCTCCTCGGCTTCTACCACGGCCTGCTATAACTTGGGGAGCCTGGGAAGTCTGCCCTACCGATCGGACGGACGAAGAAGAGACGGCCACGGATCCTGTGGGCTGGGTCCCACCTCCGCCTCTCATCGAGGGACAGTCGCGCATCATATGCCCAGTCTGTCCGCAAGCATAACAAGTATTTGAGCCCTGGCGAAACGGTCCCGAATGCAATCTCCTACACTGACTGCACCGTGGAATTGGTGGCCTCCTCTGACTGAAATCACCCCCAGACTGGGAACTTGAGAATCTCAAACTTTGACCCTGTCCTGAATAAATGGGGTGGTCAAATATCCTGCCCGCAAATCGATGAGGTGCACTAGTCGTCGATTGGCCTGAATACCTGGTGTTATACCCCATTTTAACCGGGTTAAGTTAGAAGTACAACATATTGGTGATTCCTATTTTTTGTTTATTTGTTTTAAGGAGTCGCCACCTGATTATTTATGGTGAATTAGGGCACCTAAGGTTATTTAAAGTAATTATCTAAAGTTGATTTTATTTTAAAGTCTACGAAGCCAAAAGATCCTAGATACGGGTTCAACTAACCTAGAGGGAAGGTATTAGGCATCCTCTAAATTCCATTAATAATGGTTAACCGACCGGACTTATGTTATTTAATTAAGCTAAGTGTAAATATAGTATTATAGAAAAGAAATAGCTTTATAAATATAGCTAAAGTTACAGATAGATATATAGAAATGTTGTTTGAAAAAATAGGATTTGTAGAAAGTAATAATTTGTATAAAAGAATACTTCTAATGCTATTTTAAAATACGACTTATAAATGTTGTTAAGGTTTTAAACGAAAGTGTAATAGTGTTGTTTAAAATAATACTTGTGGAAAACATAATAATTTGCGTAAGAGAAGATTCTAAATGTTAAATGATACTTAAAGATATTGCTAAGGCCCTGAATGAAAAATATAGTAATGTTATTCAAAAAATAAAATTTGTAGAAAATAGAATGATTTTCCTATGAATAATAGCCTTTTAAAAGATAATTTGATAAAAGTGATCTTTAAGTAAAAATGATATTATATGAATATGAATGCCTGGATTTATGTTCTTAAATATGATGAAAAGGCCATGAATTTCTTTCCGTTTTTATCATTCTTTATTTAACAAATTTCGGCTAACATTATGTATAATTGGGTAAATATTGAAAATGTTTATAAAAATACAATTGGATTCCTATTTAACGACGTTTTGAAATTCATGATATAGTAAGAATGAAAGATGATTCATTTAACTCAAAAATATATAGTCATATTATTTGAAAATCAATTACTCGAATAGATGTTATAGATACTATAGATAGTTTAGAAAATAGAAGTGAATGTAATTTTGTGGATTTAACTACCCATTACTAAACTAAAACCCTTAACGTCACTAAGGTTTATCTAAATTAACAAACAAGAAAAAAAAATGTTAGTCATACAATACACATCAAATGCACACAAAAAATAAAAATAGAGGAATAGGTATGATGTAAATGGGATCAGCCCATTAAGGAATGCTGATGTCCGCTACTGTTGGGCTTCGGCCCAGCAGATTTTATTCATATGTTGCTGTGGGCTGTCTCTGTCTGTTGGGCTTTGGCCCAGATGTTTATTTTTTCCTTGTTTGGCTGCGGATTGGGCTGATGGGGAGAGGAACCTGAGGGAGATGAGAGATGAGGTCGAGCGAGAGAGAGAAGAGAGGAAAGGGTGAGGGGCGGCTGAGGTTGAAAGAGAAAGAGATTAGGTTCGACTGAAATGTATTATTTCGTCTGGGCCGGGTCGGTAATTTGGGCTGGACCGGGTATTTTAGTTGGGCTGAAATGTTTTGGGTAGGGAATAATGTGGGTTGGTTGAATTAATTAGAGTATGGGCTGATAATTTGGGGCCATTTATCTGGCTGAAATTGTTGACCCTTCATCCTCTATTTTAATTATTCTTGGGCCTCTAATTTAACAACTAATACAATATATACTACATGAAGACAATTAATAATTACTGTGTAAAAAATAAGGATTTAAGAAAGTGTTGTTCTATAATTAATTTAACGACTTCAAACCCAAAAAAATGAAATGATGACGAATCATTTAAAATTTGTGGTAAAGTAATGCTTGTAATGTTTAAAAATAAAAGTAGCGAAAATAATAGTAGTGAAAATAAAGTATTTAGTTCGTCAATAAATTTAGAAGCCCGAGTAAATAAAATTGAATAAAGGAGGGACAAAATTGGGTGTCAACAGATGCCCCTCTTCGACCGGAGACGATGTAAGAGTCTTCGGGCGAAGAAGTTGACGTAGCTGCCAATTTTGTTCCGACCGACAAACATGAACTTGAGAGAATGCAGTTTAGGGGAATTGGTGGAAAATATTATGGTGTGGAAAGAATTATGGTCAACCTGTAGAGAGAATGTTATTCATGGATTTTTAACTTTGCAAGGGTGGTACACAGATGACGAGAATGGAACATATTCTTATAGCCTCCTAATTATAAATGTGGTGCACAACACACCCATAAATAGGACTCTACTAGATACGATGTAAATTCTCCAAAAACAAATGCCCCAGTGTTGTGTTATGGAGACAGTGGGATATAGAAAAGAATACGAGATTTATGAAAAAAGTTGATTGAGTAGAGTCTTAGCGGTGTATATGAAAAATAATTTTGATAACCTACGTATCACATGATTGTGGACGTAGGCGGAGTCGAGTTCGAGAGTAGATCCGTGACCTTTGCTTGTGAGTTTGATATTCCTCTTCAGCATGTTTGCCCTAGTTCACTGCGTAAGATAAAGTTCCACGTTGCACTTTGTCTCTGTATGTATTTTCTGTCAAAACTGAAATTCATGTCAAAATTAGTAATAAAGTCTGGAGTAAAGTTGAAAGTGTAAAATTTGTAAAGAGTGCAAAATGATAATAGGTATGAGTGTGGGATTGAAGATGAAGCCGTGTGGCTTATAATGAGGTCTCGTGTCCAAATGTTGTCTCTGGTTGTCTTCCAGGACTTGAATGAATGCGCGATGTTTATGCTGAATATCTCCAGTTATATTTGAAGACTTTAGATGATAATGAGGCCTCCGGCTGTCTTCCGGGACTCGATGATAAATGATATCTGCGGAATTTAAGGTAAAGTCGTTAAAGTAGATAAAGTAGATGATGAAATAAAGCGATAAAGTATAGAGTAAAGTAAGTGGGTAGCCGTTTGGCTTATGCAGGTGAGGCTGTGTAGCCATGTGATGTCTCCGGTTGTTTTCGGGCACTCGATGATATATCTCCGGTTGTCTTCGGGGACTTGATGATATATCTCCGATTGTCTTCGGAGGCTTAATGATAATTCCTTTAAAGTTCAAGGTAAAATCGTTAGAGTTGGTAAAGTGAATGATAAAGTAGAGAGTAAAGTCATAGTGCAGCCGTCTGGCTTATGCATATGAGACTGTATAGTCGAATGATGCCCCCGGTTGTTTTCGGAGATTTAATGATGCAAACCCTGTATAGTTCAGGATAATGTTTCCGGTTGTTTTCGGAAACTTGATGCAATCCTGTAAAGTTCAGGATAAAATCTAAATGATATCTCCGGTTGTTTTCAGAGATTTAATGCAAACCCTGTAAAGCTCAGGATAATGTTTCCGGTTGTTTTCGAAAACTTGATGCAATCCTGTAAAGTTCAGGATAAAAATGTGAATTCTTATTTTAGGGTGGAAGGACCCAATATGTCCTATTTTAGGGTGGACGAACCCGATGTATCCCATTTTAGGGTGGACGAACCCATGTATGTCTCCGGTTGTTTTCGAGGACATGATGCATATGCCATGTGAGGCATTTAAAGAAATGATGTCCTATTAAAGGCGGACGAGCCTAAAGTAACCTATTAAAGGCGGACGAGCCTAAAATGTCCTATTCAAGGCGGACGAGCCTAAAGTGTCCTATTAAAGGCGGACGAGCCTAAAGTAACCTATTAAAGGCGGACGAGCCTAAATGCTGTGCGTTTGCGAACAATGATATTGTCCCTTTGCAGGGCATTTGAAAGTAATAATGTAATGCCGGTGCGGTGCCTTTGCAGTGCGGGCATTTGAAAGCAGTAGTGCATATGCAGTGTGGGCATTTGAAGAAATGATGTCCTATTAAAGGCGGACGAGCCTAAAATGTATAGTTATCCTCGGAGTGTGATATTGATTTCTACAAAATTTAAAGTAAAGTCATTAAAGTATTTAAAATAAATAATAAAACGAAGAGTAAAGTAAGAGTCAGATCGCTCGGCTAATGATATTGATGGTATCGCGACAGGCCAAATTAAGGACACGAAATCCTGATTTAATTCGTCTTCAATCTCGTCAACCTACAAAAACATGTATATAAAGTCATAAAATTATTGTGATAAAAATAAAATAAAATAAATTAAAAGATAAAGTTGGAAGTAAAGCCGTATGGCTTTTGAGGCGAGGCCATAATGAGCCAAATGATGCTTTTGGCCTTGATTGATAGACTTGACTGTTGATCTCGCGATTTTAGGTTCCTGCACTCAAAGAAAATTTTTTAGTTTGGGAGGGGGAAGTTGATTCGTGTTGACTCGAAGCTTGACGTTGTTGGCTGCTCCATTCGTCTTATTTGTTTGGATCTTGTGATCTCCGTTCAAGCCTCGGTAGATGAACAGTAGTGAAAAAATTGAAAGAAAGTGTTTCATTTGAAAGGTATGTATGTAAGTATATGTATAAGGAAAGATATATACGTAAGTATATGTATATAAGAAAAGGTATATGTGTAAATGTATATATATGTAAGTTGTAAAATATTCTGCCAACTTTAGATTGTGACACTTCTAAAGTAATCGGTTCATAATACTTCCTGTCTGGTAGCCTTAATCTTGTCGATGCACAATTGTTCTTTTGTGTATATCTTTTCAAGATATGCCCCAGTTTTGAGGTTCAGAAGAGTATGCTAAATTTATGTTGCGGTACGACCGAACCTTGTTTAGGTTGCCTACGTATCCTTCCAAAGGAATCAGGTCAGAACGTAGTTCGGAAGGTATATAAGAATGATTTAAAATTTTCTAATAAGGGACCGAACCCGATCTGGATTGCCTACGTATCCCGCCATGGGAATCAGGTCAGCGTAGTTCTGTTATATAAATGGGTAAAAGATTTGTTGGATTTTTTTTTTCTAGGTGTGACGGATCTGTATGGTGATAGTCTACGAATCCCGCCGAGGGAATCAGGCCCTGTGTGGTTTTCTTTGTGTAAGGATTTTTGGATTTTCTGTTATAGCGCAACCGAACCCTATGTGGGCTGCCTACGTATCCCGCTACAGGAATCAGGTCGGAACGTAGTTCGTATGCAAATGGAAAAAAATTCTAACCTAGTATGACCGAGTCCCTGTATGGGCCGCCTACGTATCCACCGAGGAATCAGGTCAAGCGTAGTTCGTACTGTTAGGAAAGGTTGCGAACTAGGTTGTCTAACCTAATGTCATACTCTGTTTTCTCCTTGAATTGCTAGCTTTCTGTTTAGGTCATTGTCTATCGGCTATTTCAATTTCTTCCAAGTGGAATATTGTCTTGTACTCGAATTTTCTTTGTTACTCTCTCGAGATGTATGTTTTTTTATAAATAAAGTAGAGTTGACAGTTTTGATAAATAAAGTAGAAAATAGCAATAATAGATGATTTAAGGAAAATCAGAAATGCATTCATAGGTTTGCAATCCAAAAGATGAAGCAAAGCAACAAAAGTTTTACGCGTGATTCAAAAGATAACAATCCACTACATGTTCAGTCTACCAAGACTACCGGCGCATCAGAGACGGAGTACAAGTCAAATTCTTCAGAGTCTCTCCAGGTTCGGCACCCCGTATTGTCAGTGCCTTGGTGTTGTGAGTGTGTCTGTCTTTGGACTGTTCATGGGAGCGACAAAAGTTGATGACATGTCTCCTTTTCACCCTCCAATCGACACACACTGGATTCGTTCAAACTTCGTGAGCAGGCAAAGGATTGTTGACCACATTGGGCTTAGCTTCCGCGAGCTGGACTACTCCTTCCTTAATCAGGGCTTCGATTTTGTTTTTAAGCCCATAGCAATCTTCAGTGGCGTGCCCAGCAACTCCAGAATGGTATGCACAGCGCTTGGAACCATCAAACCATTTTGGGATAGGATCGGGAATTTTTCCTTCAATCGGTTGTATTACGCCTGCTGCTTTCATTCTTTCAAACAATTGAGCCAAGGGTTTAGCGATCCGAGTGTAATTACGGGTGTTTTTGGTGTCATGGTTTGGACGGGCTCTGGGTATAGCATGTGGTCGATTTTGGTAAGTTGGGGCTTGGACGGGTTGATATGGACGTGGGTTTTGATGCGGAGGTGCTCGGGGTTGGTAGTAGTTTTCTTGGGTATTGTAAACAGGGTAAGGAGATGGTAGAGCTTGGTAGGGTTCAGGGTAGTGGTAAGGGTAGAAAGGTTGTGGTGGGTGGTTAAAGTATGTAATGGCTTGGCTCGGCTTATGCCCTTGGATATTCATGACTGCAGCGACATCTTGTTTCTTCTTTTTAACCCCGCCGATAGAACCAGATTGAATAGCTTTGTTTATTGCTTGTAAAGTAATATGATCCTGAATTTTCCCCGATTTGATTCCTTCTTCTAAGGCTTCTCCCATTCGGACAACTTCTGTGAATTTCTGTCCCATCATACCTATCATTTTCTCATAAAATACGCCAGTCTGGCATTCAATGAAGGTAGCAGTCATTTCTCTATCATTCATCGGAGGTTGAACCCTGGCCGCTTCTGACCTCCAACGTAACGCATACTCGCGAAACGTCTCAGTTGACTTCTTGGTTAACTTAGTCATGTAAACTCTATCAGGCGTGATATTGGTGTTAAAACTGAATCTGTCCATAAAGTCTTGTGCCATGTCACTCCAACCACGCCATTTACGGACGTCCTGTTGTGTATACCAAGTAAGAGCCTCACCAGATAAGCTTCTTATGAATAGCTTCATCCTTATGTTCTGGTCTCTTCCTACTCCAACCAGTTTGTCGCAATAAGCCCTTAAGTGTGTATGAGGATCGCCTGTTCCATTGAATGTATCAAATTTCGGCGGCTTGTAGCCTACGGGCAAATCGACGTCAGGCTGAACACACAGATCTTCGTATTCTACACTTTTGCTTCCCCTGGCGACTTGAAGGTTTCTCATTGCTTCTTTGAGACTGTGGATCTCTTTTAGCAATATGTTATCTGCCCCTGCTTTTGCATCTTTTTCCATTTCCTCGTATTGATCCACCTCGGGTTGGAACTTGACCGTTACTGGGTTGGTAAAGGCTTGTGTTTCTGCTGCATATACCGGAGGCACATACTGTGTATTTGGAGTAACAAAATGTGCCCCTTGTAGATGCTGGGTTGGATAAGTTTGGACGGTGGGAGTGTTTTGGACTGGAGGTGGTGTGTTATAAGTGGTGTTTGTTGGTGGTTGATTTGGTAGGTTTAGCGGAGTAGTTGCAGGTGGTGGATTAGTGTTGGTGGGCAAAGTAACATAGGCAGTGTGAACTAGCGATTGACTTGGTGGGTTGATGGGTAGTGGATTAGGAGTATCATAGGTAGTGTAGGTGGGTGGTTGACTTTGTGGAGGGGTATAGAGGGATGATGGATTTGGTGGATTTGCTGGGGTGATCGGAGGTAAGTTGTTGTTGGTAGGTGCATTGTTTTGTGGAGGAAACTGTTAAGGAAATGGAGATTCGAGTGATGGAAAACGAGGTGGGTTTGGTGCAGTATTTCTATGTTCAGGGGATGGACTTTGGAGTGTGAGGGATAAATTGGTCAAGTCCCTAACCCGATTTAGTTCTCCCCGTAGATTCTCAATTTCTTGAGTCAGGCGGGCGATATGTTCATCATGTTGAATATTAGTTCTGTGTTCGGAAGTCTCGGGGGGATCACTAGAGATCACGATGTTTTCCAAACCAATTGAAATAGATGCGGCTAGATCAGACATAATAATTTCTTTTCCTTGAATAGCCCAACTACGTCGCGGTAATGATGATGTCTTTGACCTTGTGATGTAAGGATGGTCAGCCAGCTCGAGTGTCAACACGAATGAACTCTCTTTTTGGGAATAAAATAAGAGAAACATAAATTGTAAATGATGTTAGTCTAGGTAAAGTTATGATCATGTAAAGTCAAGTAAGTCATGTAACAAATAATTCGTCAAATAAAGTCAAACAAGCTGTCAAACAAATGTAAACAATTATATCAAACGATAATAACGCGTCCTAATATGCATGTGACCTCGTTGTGCCAGAGGTAGGCCTAACGTTTGTTTGAAGGGTAAAGTGTGTCATAATACGTCATCCCGTTGCTTTGATTAATTAAACAAATTCTATTTCCCCAAAATAAAGTACAAAAGTAGTGTAATATTTTTTTACATGTCAAATGAAGAAAACATAAAGTGTTTCTTAATCTAAGTAAAGTAAATACAATTTCCTATGTCTAAATATCAGCTCCGTTTTGTGATGTCATTGATCTTCGTCATTCATTGTACTCCAATGCAAATCCATACCTGTCATAGAAACGTTAGTCATTCCCTCCCTCCTAAAGTTTAATTAATTAGAGCAAATAGTCAATATTTAGGTACAGTTATCCTTCAAACATGCACATAAAGTATGATTAGTGTCACTCGGGGTTGTGAACCCGCTTGGACGTTTGGGTAAAGTCATCTAATGAATTTAATACACCAAGGGTATTAAACCTCATAGGTCATGAAATGTATGCTCTTAATAAAGGGTGTTGGTTTAGCTCTATCTTAGGTTGACTAAGAGTTGTTTTCCTATGACACAAGGTTCTCCCAAGTGGACAACTTGGGAGTGGAAAGTCCGTGGCCGTCGACTGCACCGCCGATCGACTAAATCCACAAGATCGATCCAACTAAAGGGTGATTTTGTAGTGTACGGTCGCGAACCGCGAAACCGCTTTAAGTGTGTGAATATGTGTGAGTTTTCCAGGAGTGGAAGAAATATGAACGGAATGACAGTTTTATCAAAGCAATAACATTTAAACAGTTTATATCAAACAAACAATTAATAGCATGTAAAAACCGTTAACAAATAAATAAAGTAATTAAAATAAGCACACAAAGCCTATTTAAACTAAGTCCGTTATGGTTAGAACCTAATTGTCCCCAGCAGAGTCGCCAAGCTGTTAGAACCGGGTTAAGTTAGAAGTACAACATATTGGTGATTCCTATTTTTTGTTTATTTGTTTTAAGGAGTCGCCACCTAATTATTTATGGTGAATTAGGGCACCTAAGGTTATTTAAAGTAATTATCTAAAGTTGATTTTATTTTAAAGTCTACGAAGCCAAAAGATCCTAGATACGGGTTCAACTAACCTAGAGGGAAGGTATTAGGCATCGTCTAAATTCCATTAATAATGGATAACCGACCGGACTTATGTTATTTAATTAAGCTAAGTGTAAATATAGTATTATAGAAAAGAAATAGCTTTATAAATATAGCTAAAGTTACAGATAGATATATAGAAATGTTGTTTGAAAAAATAGGATTTGTAGAAAGTAATAATTTGTATAAAAGAATACTTCTAATGCTATTTTAAAATACGACTTATAAATGTTGTTAAGGTTTTAAACGAAAGTGTAATAGTGTTGTTTAAAATAATACTTGTGGAAAACATAATAATTTGCGTAAGAGAAGATTCTAAATGTTAAATGATACTTAAAGATATTGCTAAGGCCCTGAATGAAAAATATAGTAATGTTATTCAAAAAATAAAATTTGTAGAAAATAGGATGATTTTCCTATGAATAATAGCCTTTTAAAAGATAATTTGATAAAAGTGATCTTTAAGTAAAAATGATATTATATGAATATGAATGCCTGGATTTATGTTCTTAAATATGATGAAAAGGCCATGAATTTCTTTCCGTTTTTATCATTCTTTATTTAACAAATTTCGGCTAAAATTATGTATAATTGGGTAAATCTTGAAAATATTTATAAAAATACAATTGGATTCCTATTTAACGACGTTTTGAAATTCATGAGATAGTAAGAATGAAAGATGATTCATTTAACTCAAAAATATATAGTCATATTATTTGAAAATCAATTACTCGAATAGATGTTATAGATACTATAGATAGTTTAGAAAATAGAAGTGAATGTAATTTTGTGGATTTAACTACCCATTACTAAACTAAAACCCTTAACGTCACTAAGGTTTATCTAAATTAACAAACAAGAAAAACAAATGTTAGTCATACAATACACATCAAATGCACACAAAAAATAAAAATAGAGGAATAGGTATGATGTAAATGGGATCAGCCCATTAAGGAATGCTGATGTCCGCTACTGTTGGGCTTCGGCCCAGCAGAATTTATTCATATGTTGCTGTGGGCTGTCTCTGTCTGTTGGGCTTTGGCCCAGATGTTTATTTTTTCCTTGTTTGGCTGCGGATTGGGCTGATGAGGAGAGGACCGTGAGGGAGATGAGAGATGAGATCGGGCGAGAGAGAGAAGAGAGGAAAGGGTGAGGGGCGGCTGAGGTTGAAAGAGAAAGAGATTAGGTTTGACTGAAATGTATTATTTCATCTGGGCTGGGTCGGTAATTTGGGCTGGACCGGGTATTTTAGTTGGGCTGAAATGTTTTGGGTAGGGAATAATGTGGGTTGGTTGAATTAATTAGAGTATGGGCTGATAATTTGGGGCCATTTATTTGGCTAAAATTGTTGACCCTTCATCCTCTATTTTACTTATTCTTGGGCCTCTAATTTAACAACTAATACAATATATACTATATGAAGACAATTAATAATTAATGTGTAAAAAATAAGGATTTAAGAAAGTGTTGTTCTATAATTAATTTAATGAGTTCAAACCCAAAAAAAATGAAATGATGACGAATCATTTAAAATTTGTGGTAAAGTAATGCTTGTAATGTTTAAAAATAAAAGTAGCGAAAATAATAATAGTGAAAATAAAGTATTTAGTTCGTCAGTAAATTTAGAAGCCCGAGTAAATAAAATTGAATAAAGGAGGGACAAAATTGGGTGTCAACACCTGGAATACTGCTGTCTTTGACCCCTTCTATACTCACCACTAGCACCGGCGGACCTGATTCTCTTACCTTGCCCTCTATCCACATCGCGCTCACCCCGGTGCGGCTACTGTTGCTCCTCTAAGTTCTGGGCGTGAGCATGGATACGGGATATGTCCATCCGTTCTTGGAGTGAAGCTGCCAGACAATCCTTGAATAAGTGTGGCCCTAGGCCACTCACAAATCTATGGACTCGATCCCCCACATCGGCTACCATACCTGGAGCGTACCGGGCCAATGAATTGAAACAAAGACTATACTCTCGGGCGCTCATATTCCCATGCCTTAAATTAAAAAATCTATCAGCTCGGGCCCTTCGAACTTCCGGTGGAAAATAGTGACGAATAAAAGCATCCACGAACTCTTGCCAAACCGGGGGAGGTGCATTGTCCCCTCTTGACGAAATCTAATTGTTATACCAAAGGACCGCTACATCACGGAGCCTATAAGATGCTAGCTCCACAGACTCTATATCAGAAGCGTGGATAATTCTCAACATCCTCAGTATTTCATCTACGAAACCTTGCAGGTCTTCGTCCGGCTTTGACCCGAAAAATTCTGGAGGATTCAAACTCATAAAATCCCGCGCTCTTGCACTAGTCGCCCTGTCACTCGGACCTGTACTCTGCCGCTGAGCCTGGGCGGCAACTAGTGTCACGACCCAAACCGAGGGGCCATGACTAGTGCCCGAGCTGGGCACCCGTATACTACCCGTTAGACATAATCAGACTGAAACAGAAAACAATATGGCACTCTGTAAAAGCATGCTGTGAACTCATCATGTCATACATCAGAAAGAATTTGTCTCCTGAGAAGTCTCAGTTAACCAAAACACAACAAATATGAAAGCCGACAAGGTTGCCACTATACACGGGGACATCCAAGATGAACTACATCGATATAGTTGACCAAACCGTATATACACAACTCACATATGTCTACAGACCTCTAAGAGTATAACAAAGTCTACCTCAAAAGGATCTGTAAAAAAATAACTCAAGCTCCGGAACAATGGAGCTCTCCAAGCGGGTGGGCAGAAGTCCTAAGCCAGAGGATCACCAAACTGAGTGTCTGTACCTGCGGGCATGCAACGCAGCCCCCGAAGAAAGGGGGTCAGTACGAATAGTGTACTGAGTTTGTAAGGCATGAAATCAACATATACATAAAATCCTGGAAAACATTTGAGACATGTCAATGAATGAGCAAAATAAATGCATCAGTATAGCTATATCAATGAAACACATATATCCGTAGAAATATCACAACAAAAGGCCACAGCGTCACCCCCTGTCAACTGTGCCATATATATACACCACATAACAAAGGCCACAACGTCACCCCCTGTCAACTGTGCCATATATATATATATATATATATATATATATATATATATACATCACAACAAAGGCCACAGCAAACCCCCTGTCAACTGTGCCATATATATACACATCACAACAAAGGCCACAGCACACCCCTGTCAACTGTGCCATATATATGCACATCATAACAAAGGCCACAACACACCCCCTGTCAACTATGCCATATATATACACACCACAACAAAGGCCACAGCGTCACCCCCAATCAACTGTGCCATATATCCATCACAACAAGGGCCACAACATCACCCCCTGTCAACTGGGCCTTGTAATACACAACAAAGGTCACAGCGTCACCCCTGTCAACTGTGCCTTATATATACATGAAGAATGAAAATGAGTGTAGTGCATAATCAAAATGAAATAATAGAGCTCTCTGTAATGTCACAAAATAGCCATATACATATATTATACTCATGGCATGCATAGGAGTTCAAATGAAAACTATCGCTCTATCCCACCTTGGAGGTACAATTTATAAGGTGAGATCAACAATAATGAAATAAATTGAGAAAATCATGAAATAGCTTAACATTTTCATATCATCGTTGAAATCATATTTGAGACCTTTAAGCATAAAATCATCCTCAACGTAATCCTCATAAAAACATTTTCATTTTTAACATCATAATAAGCTTTAAGAGTAATAAACTTCTAGCTTTGAAATCAAGGAGGTTATGAAAACACTTATGGAATCATGCCTTTGAAAGAAAAGGGACGAGCCATAACATACCTTTCGGTCGCCTTAGTCGTTCAACGTTTATCCTTCCAAGCCCGTAAATATACATATAAACCATTCATACTATTATTAGGCTCAATTTCATACGCTCATCTTAAGCCTTCAATTTAGTTCCGTTCAGAATCTGCCGAAATTCGGGCAGCACCTCCCCTGTTTATATGCTTAGCCCGAAATCACAATCCAACAAACAACAACAATAACAAAAATACCAACATCAATAACATCATTTCCAACACCAATATGTACCATAAAACAGCCCACACGCTGTTTTTCAACTTCCATAATAACCAACTTACTACACAATTATTTAACGACTTTATCTCCGAAAATAAGCCTTAAGTAATACCAAAAGAGAAATATTCATACCTTTTTTCTTGTAAAGACAGCAATATCCTCAATATCCATGCTAAAATCCACCGCAAAACAATACTAGAATCATCACCATGCGTTACCCGGACCTAAACTACTACTCCGCTACTTGAAAATTGCTCGTTTTTTGTTTCCCTCACTCTCACTCTTCAATTTCTGGATTTTTCTAGCAAAATCTGATGGAAAAAGGAGGTTATTACCCTTTATATAGGGTTAAAATTCGGGTCGGGTTCACTGTAGCATTTTACTGTAGCACACTATACCAAGTCGGTACTGTAGCACGCGTTTCTGCTCTGTCAGCCGAACTTGTAACGTCCATAATTCTCTACTCCGAGGACCTATCGATGAGCGGTTTATTGCGTTTGAAACTAGACTCGACGAAATTTATTTTAGACTTTTGTTTCACCTTAAAACAATTCATATTCTAGGAGATATTCGTCCCCCAAGTTGGACCAAAATTTTCACACAAAATATTACCCATCCTTTCTTCAAAGTCGTACTACTTCATTTCTTCCACTCATTTCCTTATAAAACCTTCCGGTATACCTTATATACATCCTTCACTCATTAAATATACTTAATAATGTTTGCTCCTTATATTCCAAAGTGGTTTTACTTAACCATAACTCATCGTACTTATGTTTCAAATTTGATACGTGCTTCTTCAAGGATACGGGGTGTAGCATCCTTCCCCCCTTAAAAACATTCGTCCTCGAATGTTGTAGTGCGCCGATCCTCAATATCCTCATTGAATTTGTTTTTCGATTACCATATACTTATACTATAATTTGGTCAGTTTCGTCCTGTTCTTTCTTATTTCTTCACAAATTCATTTGTGAGTCGTACAATCTTCAATCCTCATATATACAAGTTAGCTAGTATTCCATTCTCATTCTGTCTTCCTACCTGTGTTTTAACTAGCCACACCACGGGTACTTGCCGTCTTGCGAGCGTCCTTCCTCTTCGTTTCTCATTTCTTTATTAACGGATAACTCCCTTGCTCGAATACAACACTTTCTTCTTTCTTTTGTTGACTCCTCCGATACTATCTTGGCTATCCCTGTTGTACTTGTTGAGCTTAGATACATGCTAGATTATCCCCTCGTAATTCATCAGCCAAGCTTTCCGATTCATCATAAATTTTCTTATACTAATGTCCCATTGCTTGTTCAACGTTACTCTGCTACTGACAAATCCTTACTCTTAACGGTTACATTTCTTCAACCATTCATCTCAATTCCTTTCCATGATCAGTTATAAGCATATCCTCAATACAATCTCTGAAATACATACATTCCTAATGTTCCATCACCATCTCTATTATTCCTCGTAGTAGGATTATATATTGCGATGAACCAATAATCATAGTTCGAACTGGTCTATAGCTCACAATATCTTCGAGTTCTTGTCAAAACTCTCCTTTTAATACCTTTGCCTCAAATCTTGCAATATAACTTATAATTATGAAGTTAGGGTAATCTCGCTTTACCACAACTTCTTTTCCAACATCGGTATGGTATACTTACCCTTGACTTCCTTATTCCAGTGATCACTTACTTAGCTATCATTCCTTGTTGTCATTCTGGTGTGTCTATTCCCATATGCAGGGCATAACCTTACGCTAATGGTTCATATAATTCCATAATACATACCCTTATGCTCAATATGGTTAGTGACCTGTGATATACTTTCTAATTTTTGGTGATGCTGCTGCCTTTCTATCTGCACCCACATTGTTCTTCCTCTCTTTAGAGATCGCCACACCGCTTGTCGTTACTCCCTTTGTTAAGATTCTCATATTTTTCCTTTAATATCAAGATCTTCTTCCGTTGTAACCCAAGGTGTCCTTTGTACTCATCATCCATTTCGTCATTCTCTTTGTAGTTAGCTTGCAGAGTGTTCTTACTCTCTTTATTACTCATTAGGATGCGTCGCTGCCTATTTAGGTGCGGCACAAATTTCCCTGGTCTAGAAATGTCATATGTCACGTCTGCATGAAGTATTCTCTTGATCCATTTTAATTCCTTTTCATACCTGCTTTGTGGTATGCTTTTCTTTAATTCATTTCTGCTCCCTCTTAATGTATTCTTGATATGCCACTACATCCCGAATTTTAGCTTCTTTAAGCTAACATCTTTCTTTCCTTGGAATTTTGACAATGCCATACCTCGTTTCAGGACTAGATCTTCTCTTCCCCCCTTTTAAGGGTGTTCTTATACAATAGTAACTCCCAAATATCAGTAGTCATCGGCCAACCTTAACGATCCTCCAACTCCTTTGGTCTTTTATTGTCACGACCCAACCCCGTGGGCCATGACTAGTGCCCGAGCTGGACACCCATACACACCTACTTACCAATCGACATATCCATACCTTATTCATATCCAACATATATCAATTTATATAGATACTGAGAACAAATGTCGTCTTAAGCAGTCCCATATATCATACATATAATATAGAAGGCGCCAAGGCTATCGTGGAACATATTATCCAAAACATATATATATATACATACGTACAAGCCGTTAAGGCTATCATAGCAAATGGAACCGCTTAGACGCAAGCCACACAGACATATCTGAACCATAACGACCCATGACCCACATACATGTCTACAAGCCTCTAACAAAGATAACAAAACCATATGACGGGACAGGGCCCCGCCGTACCCCTGAACATATACATACATATAGACAACAGAAGAGTCGGTACCAAAATGTAGGCTCCAGAACAAGGGCGCACTCCAAAGCAGCAGAATAGATGGCCTAAGCTGTCAGGTCACTCGCGTGAACGTCTGTCCCTGCGGGCATGAAACGCAGCCCCCGAAGAAGAGGGGGTCAGTACGGAAAATGTACAGAGTATGTAAGGCATGAAGTACAGTACAATGGATCATAGCCAAAAATAGAAACTTCTCTAGAACCAGTATAACTGTGTGAAATCATCAATACGTTTCCTTTATGTAGTGAAGTGGTATATTTCAAATCATGAATCATACACATATACAAATTTATATATATAACGTGTCCCAGCCCTTTAGTGAGGGACTCGGTGAATAAGGTCATGCATATCAACATCATATACCATATATACATATAACGTGTCCCAGCCCTCTAGTTAGGGACTCGGTGGATAGAATCATGCATGTCAACATCATGCACCATGTATACATATAACGCGTCCCGACCCTTTATTAAGGGACTCGGTGGATAGAATCATGCATGTCAGCATCATATACCATATATACATAACGTGTCCCGACCCTATATTGCAGGTCTCGGTGGATAAAGTCATCATATGCCATCCTGGCTGCCATCCCCGTATCATCATATCATCATATACATGTACATATAACGTGTCCCGGCCCGCAAGTGAGAGGGACTCGGTTAACAATGCAGAGGAGTGCGCACGATAACATATCCTGGCCCGGGCTCAGTGAAGGACATACTGAGGCTTGTACGAACAGAGTAGTGCGAAACCATATGCACATAAAGCAAGACTCGATAGACAAGTATACTTACCAACATCTGAAGGCTCAGAAACAAATTTCGGGTCGATCCGACGTAGTTTAAGAAAGTTATGCGCGTTTGAAGTACAGATCCTTCTACGAGCGTTTCAGAAGCTATTTTTGGAAAATCAAAGCAACAATCATATCAAGTACCTTTCGGATATCGTTATGGATCAATCAAATATAGCTTTTGGAACCATATGTACATATCAAATTATATCAAGACTTAACGGAATAATCGGGCCTGCTATCATTTGAAAATCAAGACATTCATCATATCACTTATCTCTCGAATGCCAATTCGGAAACATATCAAATAGATCTTCGGACATCAGGGATACGTATCAAAATCATATGAGACAGCTTATGGAAGTCAAGGGTATTAGCCATCCTAGTGGCGCTAAGAATGAGAGTTTCTTTGAAATCATACATACACGTCATTTGTTCGTTTCATAAAGATCATGCCAAAGAAAGAAAAGTAAGCCTTACATACCTTGCCTGCTTTCTACGCTAATCCGAACTTAAGCCTTTGGCTTCACAAGATCTACAACAATATTCATACATACCAAACATTAGCCATAACACTTAAGAGTCCAATTCTAAACCAACACTTTATTTACAGAAATTTCGGCAGCATTTCCCCTGTAAATACAACAATCCCGAGAATTCAACTCGGCCAAAAATACAACAACAAATCCGAGAATTTAACTCGGCCAAAATATCAACAACAATACCAACAATTATTCTAACAATATCCACAATCAATTCAAAACACATACTAACATTAGCAACTTCTTTCTACAAACTTCAACGGTGTTTCACTTATATTCACTTCATATTCGCTCACACATTCAAGTACTAATCCGAAGCTATTCAAACAATATTCAAGAACACTTCAACAATCTGCCTTACATTCCAAACGGCCAAACCAACATACTACCCGAAACCTTTCAAATTCAGCAAGAACAACAACAATACATTTTGTTCTTCCAAATTCATGAACTATACCAACAATTCACATGCTAGCAACATTGTTTTCCATAAATACAAGAAATAATATTATAGTCACATTGACTTCCATAACCACTCTCCAACACTTACAACTTCAACTAGAATCACCAAACTTTCATTATCAACATAGAATCCACAACAACAACAACTAAAACACTAAATAAAATAATTGAATCATTGTTCCTACACACCACACATATACACGGTCACCACCTAGGTCCCATGTTTTCATGAATTTCATCCACTTTTACATACTACAACATACATTATTATCCATAACATATAAAAGAAGATTAATTCTTACCTTTTCCACTTATCTTCTTTCTTGGCTAAAGTTGCTCCTTGCAAGAATAGATGTTTTTCTTGCTCCAATAATTATACCACGTTAAAGAGGACCCTAGAATTAGTAGGAATACTAGAAGAAATTATTTTTTTGATCAAGATTTTCAAGGGCCAAATTTTTGCTCTTATGGCCGAATGGCCTTTTGCTTCTTTCCTCTTCTCTAAATTTCTTGAATCTTCTTAGTTGCAGATGAACTAATACATGGGTCATCTTTTACACTTATTTATTTTGCTTCCATATGGGCCTTGGCCCATTTATTTTTTTTTGGATGGCCAAATGGCCCCTTAAGTTCAAGCCCATTTTATTTATTTTTTTGTTTTGTAATTCATGAAAAATTATTCTCCAAATTCCAAATTTTCCCTTAGCCTTCCTCCGTATTTCTATGAGTCATCTTGCGAATTTCCCTTTTTACCCCTAGCCTTTCTTAATATTTCCACATCAATAACTTTCATAAACAACTTGTGTGCTAACAAGATAAAAAATATAGCTTTGCTCTTAACTTCCCGCAATTATCTTGAATTATCCAAATACGTAAAATCCGGGATATAACATCCTCCCCCCCTTTAGAACATTTGTCCTCGAATGTTGAACTGGCCTCATGGTGCATTATAATACTTCGGGGAGGTCTCCTCTATAATTGTCACATACGATCATTTAACATATCCGTTTTAGAAGCTTAGATTGCCTGTGGCGTAGAAAACAATTAGGGATACGTCCTCTTCATTTCTTCTTTCGGCGTCCCAGATCGTCTCATCTCTATTATTGTTTGGCCACAATACTTTAACCGGAACCACGTCTTTGGCATATAACTTTATCACCTGACTATCCGTTATGGACACAGACTATTCCTTATATGGTAGCTTCTCTGTCACTTAAATGTCATTTATATAAACACTTGGGAAGGGTCACCAACACATTCGCGAAGCATAGGCACGTGGAAGACTGGATGTACCGCTTCTAATTCGGTGATATCTCTGATTCATGAGTGGCTTGCCAATCTTACGGACAATTTGATAAAGCCTACTATATCTCAAATTGAGCTTTCCCTTTTAATCTTACATTCTAAGTGTTTATCCAATCATGACTTTGTCGCTAACGAGCATAATGGTTATGTTCCTTTCCAAGGCAGTTTATTAGTATCCAAAACATATATGCATGGTATTGCTTTGCCATTTCTAATCCTTCGCAGTCCAACTATACTTATGACAACTCATGATTCGAATTCAGTTAATTTCTTAACTCACAACATCTCTGGGTTCTTGCCGTAACTTTTCCTCATTTCCTTTCCTCACATTCTTCGATGCCAATATCCTTGTCTGTAACTTCCTTGGATTGGTGATCGTTTCGTCAATCGTCATTCCTTGTTAGTTCTCCGGCGTGGACTCCTTATAATTGTAATTGGGTATAGCTTCATGTTAATTTTTTTTTATTCCCATGGTGTCCACCCTCATGTTCCGTATAATTAATGGTCCATGAACTATTTTCCAATACCCGGTGGCCTCTTTTATCTTCTATTCATATGAGCAGCGCACTTCCTTTCTTCAAGAAGTTATCAACTACCAACCGTTGTTTCTTCATTATATCAGTTGTTATCCGAGGAATCGTTTGGATTTAGCTTGTATACTTTTCTTACTCTCTTTATTACCCTTTTGGACACACCTTTACATATCTAGGTATTACGCAATTTTCGCTCAGTACGGGGAATTAAAACCATGATCAACGAATACTGTGGCTCGTGTCAGCATAAAGCATCCTCTCCACGTTTCTTCCATATTTTCTCCCTATACCTATCTCATAGTACACTCGTTGTCAATTTATTTCTATGTCCTTTCGTAACCTTTACGATGTGCCAACATACCCTGAACTCTTGTCCTGAGTTATTAAGTCTCCTTTTTCTGGGGCTTGAATTGTCATAGTTCAATTTAGGTCTAGTATGTTCTCCCCCCCCCCCCCCTCCCTTTATTAAGAGGGTCTATATACGCCTATGCCCTTTAAGTAACCATCGCTTTCCGCGACCTTCTTACAATTGAAGTTCCTTCATCGCAGAGTCTGTCATGTCTATCTCCTTGTTAACTATGTTCTCGTATTTAGTCGGAATACTCATAAGGGCATCCATTTCTGACGCTTACTTTTCCATTTTGACATACCTTTGCCCTTTATGTCTAACAATGTCATTAACCTTTTTGGTGTGCATCCGTTTCCAGTCACTTTATTTCTAACCCCTCTCCTTTTCCTTCTATCAAGCCATCGGTATCTGTAATCCTTCTTAGGGCGTAACTTTCTTCTCTGGTTGTTTGCAGCATCGGCTCTGGAGTTCGCAAGATATTCTTTTATACGCGTGAATCGGTTCCAATCTTAAGTTACCCTCCAGAAAGGCTTCTCTATGTTCAAAAAAACTATACCAACATGGCTACGTAATTATCCTTTTGTAATCATATCCTTCCATAATAGAGGATTCGGCCAAGCTGTCCTTTCCTTGGCAGGTAATCGATTGGTTATCACCAACTAATTAAAGTATCCTCCGTACTCTCATATGTTTGTCCTATTTTCACCATTAACCTCCCTCATGTTTGTTCCTCTTTTGTCCTATACTATCACATTCTAGTTCTTTTACAGACCTGTCCTTCAAATTTCTACGCAAATGGTTTCATGCTTTGCCCGTCGGCTCTTTTGGAGGCTTTGCTCAACCATGTTTCTTACCTTTCACTTTTTCCGACATTTTGATCCCCTTATCTTCCATTTTCTCACTCTCTTTCCTTTCCAAGTATCGTTGTATTAGAATTTTCCAATCTTAACCTATAGTGAAATTAATATCAGTTTATCTCATAACATCTGTACCATACCCTTCACTTTGTCTCTTGAATTCCGTCCAGTTAATGTCTTCCATACATTGCAACACTGGTTGCTAGGGTCCACCTATTGATCGATATAGTCATAAATGGGATGTCCTATGCATACATATACATTTACTACCATTTCTTTTACAAAACATTTCCAAACGCTTATTCAAACTTACTCTGATTCCACAGCTGCGTTGTGCTTTCTCCCTCTTCACCGGCCTATTCTACCTTGGCCTACCCGACCTCTTTAAGGTTTCTAACCACTCCGCATATTCCAATTTCCTTTAGGTTACCCCAATTTCACATTTGTCTCTTATATCTACATTTGTGAAAATTATAGTACACTTCCGAGGGGGTCACCCATCCCAAAATTGCTCTGGCCCTAGCACGCTTAACCTCGAAACTTTAATGCATTTCGATGCGTTAATGCTAATATAATTGCATCCACTACCCCGTACGACCTTTATCACGTAATCTAAGGCAAATCGGGGTCTTAACAACTTCCAAAAGGTCCTCGTAGCGGGTCCCACTCCGATCTAGAGAGGATCCTTTTACTTTTCTGACCATACAATTACCGTGTTGCCCTTTTGACTCCTCAATATTCACTTCCGTCTGTACATATGGTTACCTTTCATCCGGGGTTTCTAAATTCTCACTGGTGGCGGAGACGTCTCAGTCGCCGTTACTTATAATCACTTGGCCATCGGCCCCCTTTTGATTTCCATTTGCCGTCATTACATGATACTTCTACAGAAGTTACACATACATAGCAAGTTCCAAGAAACTCATATACCTGTAGCCGACTGGTCTCGGGTCTGATCTGGGGAGCTGCCATGTGAAGTGTGCTCCTCATCATCGTCTGTCTGCCATCCGCTCGTCTGACTCCCGTCATTGCTCGCATCTAAATCAGAGGAGTATAGATAACCAGGCAATTCCTGGTTTACTAACGGCCAGGATAAGGGACTGGAGTAGTCCGTAACACTCACCGGGGAGGCCTGTCTAACATAGTGCTCCACCACAGGAGCAGCTGGCATGGCCCCAGAAATCTCCTCATCCGGTGTCCCAGAAGAATACTCTGATGGATCTGTATCATAACTATCCTCCTCCCTAGAGGTAAGAAACTCTGGAGGAATCGTCGTCGGATCCTCCGAGGGATCTGTATCGTAACTGCCCTCCGTGGGATCCTCTGCTCTGGGGGTCAGAAACTCTGGAGGAATTGTTGCTGGGTCCTCCGAAGGATCAGTCTCAATCGAATAACTGAGGCTCCTCTTACTCGGTCCTGGAGATATCCTAGGGGCCTTCTTAGCACCCCCACTATCTGAAGCTGTCCTCTTCATCTTTCGTCAATCTACAATCACCTGATGGGAGAGGATCAAAAACGATTTCCCAAAATACTAACGCTATCGCTCTTTTTGGAGCCTCACTGTAGACACAACAGTTTGTCAGAAAAGAACCATCCTAACAATACAGCTCTATCGCACGATCTAAGATCGAAAGAAAGGCAACATCTTAAATGTCCTGTAGCTTCCTGTTTATAGATGTGGTGCACAACACACCGATAAACAAGACTCTACTAGACACGGCCTATAGACATTCCGAGGATAAACCGCTCTGATACCACTTTTGTCACGACCCAACCCCGTGGGCCGTGACTAGTACCCGAGTGTTATGTTCCGTGTTTTCGTATAATTGGAAATCGAGAAATAATTAAGACTTGTGTGTTATGAGGAAATATTTTGATTTTAGTGGATAAGACTATGTTGGTTATGAAATTTTGGTGCTAAGACATTGGGGAAGGCCGAGGGTAAATTTGGAATTTCGAAAATTAGTTTCGGGAATTACAAAACAGGACTTTTAATGAAATGGGCCAAGAAAATTGAACAACAATTTAGGCCCAAGATTAATGGGGTGGCCGGCCAAAGGCCAAGGCCCAAGACCCATTTTCTTAAGTCATGTGACATGCATGTGCTCCCTAAGTGGATATATATCAATGCATTCCTTAGAAATAATCAAGAAAAATCACAACTCCAACCTTGACTCCAAAAACCCATTCGACCGAGACTAGGAGAAAGGAGAAAAAAAAAATCCCAAGCCTTTGATTCTAATCCAAAAATCTTGATTTTCACATATTTGTAGAGTACTCAAGACCCTCTTCAACGGGGTACAATTAGTTTGGCGAAAGGTGTGCGTTTGCGACAAGTCGGAAATTCAAGAAAAGGTAAGAATTTTGCTATTCTTTTGTTATGGAATTTGTATGAATGTGATAAGGATTGAGAATAGACGAGAATCCCGTAGTTTTGATGTGTGTAAAAAACCGTGGGTGTGTGTATATAGGATGTTATGGCCGTGTGCCTTAAGAAGGAGAAAGAAATGTGAATTGATCTTGTTTAGTTTGTTTAGTGCGTCGTTGTGACATTTATGACGTGAATGATCGTTTAATGAATTGAATTGGTGTTGGAAAATGATTTCGGAACATTATGGGAAAGTGTATACGTTTGGTATAATTGTGTATATCATTGTATATCTATGATGCTAAAGACTTTAAATATGACTTATGGTTGATGTTAATGAATTTGGAGTGAAACAATGAGAGTTAGAACATTCGTCGTAATTTTTGATGTTTTGAATGAAATATGGAAAGTAATGAATTTCGGGAAACTTTGTATATGGTTTGGAATATATTTGGGGTGTGATTGAATAATCTTGTATGAGTGAATGAATACAATAATGTGGATATAAGTTTGGAATTGTGAAGTTTGAATGAAAGATTGTCAACTTGTGTAGTAAGGTATAACTTCGAAGCTAGAATGATTTGATTATGGTTGGTGTTGTTTGATGATGTTTGGGTTGTTGTTGTTGATGTATTTTGAGCCGAGCTAAGTCTCGGGGGTGTTAGATTTATAGGGGAAATGCTGCCGAAATTTCGGTAGACAAAAATCAAGTTAATGGAAATCTTAAGCCTAAGAATCTCTAATTGGTAACTTTGACCATTTGCAGATTCTGGACGAAACGGGATTTGATTTTAAGGAAAGCATAAGACGTCCATAAGGTATGTAAAGCTTCCCACTTCTTCGTTTGGCATGTCTTAGTATGTTAGGCGAATATTGGAACCTCCGGAGCATTTCTGCTCCTCGAAACCCGATCTACAAAACGACTACTATTCATTCAATTCAATTGAAGCCTAAAGGCTCTATTTTGGCTAGAATGCAACCAAATGTTCGAAACCTATCGAAATGTGATCGGGTCACTTTGAAATCATTATGTATGATCTTTTGGCCTTTAAATGTTCGTAAATTATGTTCGCCACCTCAATTTGACTCGAGGTGGGCCCGCTAACCCCGAGACGCCCTATTTGTCCTATTGGGATCCCTTTTTGGAGGAACTTCCATATGAGATCTTCGACCTTGAAACTTCCCTCTATGAAATATGTTTTGACTATTATGATATGTTAAGTTTCGTTTGAGCCATACGTACCACTTTGGAAACAATTTGTGAGATAAACTTTCGTATGAACTAATCATTCGACTATTTTGGTTTATGAAATGACTTATGAGATTATTAAGTTTTGAAAGGCTATTTTGAAATATAAATTGCATTTGTTTGCTCACGACTCCGCTCGTGCCTTATTTTGACTTCGTTCACCGGTTCCCGGGCCGGTTATGATTCGTGCGCCCTATGATAATTCGGCCGTATGCTGTGTTACGGTTCCTGAGGCCTCGCCATAGGGCCGGGTTCCGTTTGGAGTTATGCTGTGATATCGCTAGTGATGCGATACACTCACTTATGTTTGTGTTCGGGGATGTACGGAGATTCGAAACCTTCTGGTGTTATGCTGTGTGTGGCGCCAGCGTCGGAGTGGCGACCACGTTCTTGAGCGCTTGCATGATTTCGTTTGCATTATGTATATGTATATGATTTGATACGGATTTTGACATACTGATTGGTACTTCCCTTTGATATCCGGTTGGCTTTCAGTTTTGGCTCATATTTCTGTACTCCGTGCTTTACATACTCAGTACATATTTCGTACTGACCCCCTTTCTTCGGGGGCTGCGTTTCATGCCCGCAGTACAGACATTGGTGATCATCCGCTATAGGCTTCACTCTCTGCTATTTCGGAGTACTCCTTCTTGACTCGGAGTCCACTTTTGGTACAGACTTTTTTGCTATGTATATATTCTGTACATTTGACTATTTGGGTACGGCGGGGCCCTGTCTCGCCATATGTCTTTGTTTTGAATTCGTAGAGGCCTGTAGTCATATATGTGGGGCGAGGGTCCTATGTATGTTTGTTTGATTTTGTTTTCTGGTCTTACAGCGGTCAGTTTGTTATGATGGCCCTAAATGGCCCTTATGCTTATATTTGCACTTATGACCGGCGATGTCTATTCCGCCGCTCCGGTTGGATTCGATATGACATTTTGATTTGCGCGACCGCTCAAGACATATTCTGATATAATCTATATTGATATGACTTTTATGAAGTTCTGAAATACGTTCGGATTTGGTAAATGAATATGTGATTTGGTCTGGGTACCCAGGTAGGGTGCCAGTCGCGGCCCACGGGGCTGGGTCGTGACAAAAGTGGTATCAGAGCAGTTTGTCCTCGGAATGTCTACAGGCCGTGTCTCGTAGAGTCTTGTTTATCGATGTGTTGTGCACCACATCTATACACAGGGAACTACAGGGCATTTAGGATGTTACTTTCTTTGGAATCTTAGATCGTGCGATAGAGCTGTGCTATTAGGATGATTCTGATCTGACTCGTTCTTGTGTTTGCAGTGATGCCTCCGAAAAAGGCAACAGCGGCCCAGAAGGGCAAAGCGAGGATGGGAGAGACTAGTCAGGCACAGCGATCTACCCGGGCTCGTGTTTATGATTTGCCTGAGGTTGTGCCTCATTCTGAGGGGTCTGCTACACCCCCACTAGTACAGCCTGGAGCAGGACCTTCAGCAGCTCCAGAGGTCCGTGTACCCGCTGCCGAGACTCCAGCTCCTCAGCCAGGGGCGGAGGATAGGACCCTGAGGGAGGCTGTACAGGTGTTGACTACACTGGTGGCAGGACAGGCTCGCAGACGCGGGCGGAGGGACGATGATGATGATGACAGGCGGGACAGCCTGAGAGTTCGGGAGTTTTTATTATGTGGCCCTCCAGAGTTTTTCGGGTCTAAGCCCGACGAGGACCCCCACGACTTTATTCGGGGGATGCGGTGCTCACTGGACTTGGTCAGGGCTTCAGAGACCGAGTCGGTCGAGCTGGCTTCACACAGACTTCGAGATGTTGCCACTCACTGGTACGAGACTTGGGAGTTATCTAGGGGTGAGGGTGCTCCTCCAGCTACGTGGGATCAGTTTGTGATAGCATTCACCCGCCACTTTCTGCCCCCAGAGTTACGGCGGGCGCGGGCTGACCGATTTTTACATCTGCAGCAGAGGGGTCGGAGTGTTCGTGAGTATAATCTTGAGTTTGATTCTCTGGCCCGATATGCACCGGCCGTGGTAGCAGATATGTCCGATCGGATGCACAGATATGTTATGGGATTGGATCGGTATTTTATTGACGGCTGTATGGCAGTGTCATTACAGAGAGATATGGACATTGCCCGACTTCAGGCCTATGCGATGGGTATGGAGGACCGTCACAGGTCTGATCATTCTAGTAGAGATCGGGACAGGAGGCCGCCCAAGAGGGCTAGGTCCGTAGGTTATTCCGGGGATTCTCGAGGTGGACAGCCTCAGCAGCAGCAGTCAGGCAGACAGCTACCTCCGTCCGGCCGGAGTACTTAGTCAGGCAGCCGGAGATTTGACAGTGCAGGACCGTCTAGGGCCGGTCAGAGCTCCAGAGCGGCAGGTTCACAGATGACTAGAGGTCCCAGCCAGACCAGACCACCCAGACCCCATTGTTCTCATTGCGGGAAGTCTCATCCAGTGGAGTGTTATCGAGCTACTGGAGCTTGTTTTTCGTGCGGTGGTCAGGGCCATTTTATGAGAGATTGTCCGTTGGCCAGCGGTTCTGGTAGTGTGGCTCAGTCGACAGGGTCAGCCGCCGGTTTATCATCTGCTCCATCTGTTGCACGCCCTGCAGGGCGAGGTGCGCCGACACCGGCGGGACGCGGTCGAGGCCGCGGTGGCGTTTCAGGTTCTAGCGGTCCCTCGAACCGCATATATGCTTTGGCCAGCCGCCAGGATCAGGAGGTTTCGCCAAATGTCGTCACAGGTACATTACTGGTTTTCTCCAGATCTGTATATGCATTGATTGACCCTGGTTCTACTTTATCATATATTTCCCCGCTCGTTGCTAGTAAAATTGGGATAGTGTCTGAGCCTATAGAGCCATTTGAGGTAGCTACGCCAGTTGGGGATTTTGTTATAGCGAGACAGATCTATAGGGATTGTTCTGTGACTATTTATGATCGTTGCACTAGGGCTGATCTGATAGAGTTAGACATGCTTGAGTTTGACGTCATTATGGGTATGGACTGGTTGTCTTCTTGTTATGCTAATGTTGACTGCCAGAAAAAGGTAGTCCGTTTTCAGTTTCCAGGGGAACCAGTTATAGAGTGGTTCGGATCCACAGCATCGCCGAGGGGTAAGTTTATTTCATACCTCAAGGCTAAGAAGATGATCCAGAAGGGTTATATCTATCATTTGGTTCGTGTGCACGATACTGCAGCGGAGATACCTACCCTTCAGTCTGTTTCGGTCGTCAGTGAGTTTCCAGATGTATTTCCTGACGAGCTTCCTGGCCCTCCGCCTGAGCGGGAGATTGATTTTACTATAGAGTTGATGCCGGATACGCAGCCTATATCTATTCCCCCGTACAGGATGGCACCGGCTGAGTTGAAAGAGTTGAAGGAGCAGCTGAAAGATTTGTTGGATAAGGGCTTTATCAGACCGAGCACATCACCCTGGGGAGCGCCGGTATTGTTTGTTAGAAAGAAAGATGGGTCACTGCGGATGTGTATCGACTACCGGCAGCTGAATAAGGTGACTATTAAGAATAAATATCCCCTCCCCCGGATTGATGACTTGTTTGATCAGCTGCAGGGTGCTAAATATTTTTTGAAGGTAGATCTGCGCTCAGGTTATCATCAGGTGCGAGTGCGGGAGTCAGATATCCCGAAGACTGCTTTCAGGACCCGGTACGGGCACTATGAGTTCAGAGTTATGTCTTTCGGGCTGACTAATGCTCCAGCGGTATTTATGGATCTGATGAATCGGGTATTTCGGCCTTTTCTGGACATGTTTGTTATTGTGTTTATTGATGATATTCTGATTTACTCGCGATCAGCCGAGGAGCATTCAGATCATTTGAGGACGGTACTTGGCATTCTCCGTCAGCAGAAGTTATATGCTAAATTCTCCAAATGTGAATTCTGGTTGACTTCTGTGGCATTCTTGGGCCATATTGTCGGTGCAGACGGTATTCGGGTCGATACGCAGAAGATTGAGGCTGTACAGAATTGGCCCAGACCTACTACACCGACGGAGGTGCGCAGTTTTCTGGGATTGGCCAGATATTATCGCAGGTTCGTGGAGGATTTTTCTTCTATTGCAGCACCACTGACGAGGCTTACTCAGAAAGTAGCAAAATTTCAGTGGACCGATGCCTGCGAGCGCAGCTTTCAGATGCTGAAAGAGAGATTGGTTACGGCCCCAGTATTGGCTCTTCCAGAGGGATCAGACGGGTATGTTGTCTATTGTGACGCCTCTGGTATTGGGATAGGTTGTGTATTGATGCAGCACGGTCGAGTCATAGCCTATGCTTCCCGGCAGCTCAAACCGCACGAGAAGAACTATCCCACTCATGATCTTGAGTTGGCTGCAGTAATTCATGCTTTGAAGATTTGGCGGCATTATTTATATGGGGTCCATGTTGATATTTATACGGACCATAAGAGTCTCCAGTACATTTTTAAGCAGAAGGAGCTAAATTTGCGGCAGCGGAGATGGCTTGAGTTACTAAAGGATTACGACGTTGATATTCTGTACCATCCGGGGAAAGCCAATGTGGTAGCTGATGCGCTTAGCCGCAAGTCCGTAGGAAGTCTGGCTGGTGTACCATCTGATAAGAGGGATTTGGTTCGTGATATTCATCAGCTGGCCAGCCTCGGAGTTCGTTTGGCGGATTCTGGAGATTCTGGGATTTCTGTTCGTCCAATTGCTGAATCATCTATTATTCAGGAGGTAAAGCAGCGCCAGTTTGAAGATCCTCTCCTGATTCAGTACAGAGATGTGGCCCTTAATAAAGCAAAGACTCAGTTTGAGATCTCGCCTGAAGGAGTATTATTATATGACGGCAGATTCTGTGTACCGGAAGTTGCGGGATTACGGCGGCAGATTATGGGCGAGGCCCATAATGCACGGTATTCTGTTCATCCTGGTTCCACTAAAATGTATCGGGATCTCAGGTGTTTGTATTGGTGGGACGGCATGAAGAAAGATATTGCTGAGTTTGTTAGTCAGTGCCCGAACTGCCAGCAAGTTAAGATCGAGCATCAGAAGCCCGGTGGATTATTACAGGAGATGGAAATTCCAGCCTGGAAATGAGAGATGATTAATATGGATTTCGTTGTTGGGTTACCGCGCACTCCACGCAGGTATGATTCTATTTGGGTTATTGTTGACAGATTGACGAAATCAGCCCATTTCCTTCCGGTTCGGACTACTTATTCGGCTGAGGACTACGCTAGATTGTACATCAGAGAGATAGTCAGACTTCACGGAGTCCCTATATCTATTATTACCGACCGAGGTGCCCAGTTTACGGCAAATTTCTGTAGGTCATTCCAGAAGGGATTAGGGACTCAGGTGAGCCTCAGTACAGCTTTTCATCCTCAGTCCGACGGGCAGGCCGAGCGCACTATTCAGACACTAGAAGATATGTTGCGAGCCTGCGTTATTGATTTCAGGGGCAGCTGGGATGATCATTTGCCGCTTATTGAGTTTGCCTATAATAATAGTTATCACTCCAGCATTCAGATGGCACCGTATGAAGCCCTTTATGGCAGAAAATGCAGATCTCCTATTGGTTGGTTTGACGTGGGCGAGACTAAGCTGATTGGGCCAGATGTGATCCAGGAAGCTGTAGATAAGGTAAAGCTTATTCGAGAACGATTATTGGCTGCTCAGAGTCGACAGAAAGCTTATGCAGATAGACGACGTCGACCGTTAGAGTTCCAGATTGGCGACTGGGTGTTCCTAAAGGTGTCGCCCATGAAGGGTGTCATGAGATTCGGTAGAAAGGGTAAGTTGAGCCCCCGGTACATTGGGCCGTATCAGATCGTTCGAAAGATAGGCGAGGTCGCCTATGAGCTAGACTTACCATCCGACTTGGAGGCCGTACACCCGGTGTTTCATGTGTCTATGTTGCGGAAATGTATTGGTGATCCTTCCAGGATATTCCCAGTTGATGACATTCAGGTGACGGAGCAGTTATCTTATGACGAGCAGCCTGTATCTATTCTGGATCGACAGGTGCAGAGACTACGCACTAAAGAAGTGCCCTCCGTCAAATTCCTGTGGCGCAACAATAATCGGGAGGAGATGACTTGGGAGGCGGAGGACGAGATGAAGAAGAAATACCCCCATTTGTTCCCGACGTCCACAGGTAATCTAAACCTTTCAGTTTGTTATGTTGGTTGATAAAAATAATTTTGTATGCCACTAATAATAAAGAACTCCCCCGCCTGGGTCATAAGACTTTATAAGGTTAATTTAACATTCGGGGACGAATGTTCTTAAGGGGGGGAGAATGTTATGTTCCGTGTTTTCGTATAATTGGAAATCGAGAAATAATTAAGACTTGTGTGTTATGAGGAAATATTTTGATTTTAGTGGATATGACTATGTTGGTTATGAAATAATTGGTGCTAAGACATTGGGGAAGGCCGAGGGTAAATTTGGAATTTCGGAAATTAGTTTCGGGAATTACAAAACGGGACTTTTAATGAAATGGGCCAAGAAAATTGAACAACAATTTAGGCCCAAGATTAATGGGGTGGCCGGCCAAAGGCCAAGGCCCAAGACCCATTTTCTTAAGTCATGTGACATGCATGTGCTCCCTAAGTGGATATATATCAATGCATTCCTTAGAAATAATCAAGAAAAACCACAACTCCAACCTTGACTCCAAAAACCCATTCGGCCGAGACTAGGAGAAAGGAGAAAAAAAAAATTCCCAAGCCTTTGATTCTAATCCAAAAATCTTGATTTTCACATATTTGTAGAGTACTCAAGACCCTCTTCAACGGGGTACAATTAGTTTGGCGAAAGGTGTGCGTTTGCGACAAGTCGGAAATTCAAGAAAAGGTAAGAATTTTGCTATTCTTTTGTTATGGAATTTGTATGAATGTGATAAGGATTGAGAATAGACGAGAATCCCGTAGTTTTGATGTGTGTAAAAAACCGTGGGTATGTGTATATAGGATGTTATGGCCGTGTGCCTTAAGAAGGAGAAAGAAATGTGAATTGATCTTGTTTAGTTTGTTTAGTGCGTCGTTGTGACATTTATGACGTGAATGATCGTTTAATGAATTGAATTGGTGTTGGAAAATGATTTCGGAACATTATGGGAAAGTGTATACGTTTGGTATAATTGTGTATATCATTGTATATCTATGATGCTAAAGACTTTAAATATGACTTATGGTTGATGTTAATGAATTTGGAGTGAAACAATGAGAGTTAGAACGTTCGTCGTAATTTTTGATGTTTTGAATGAAATATGGAAAGTAATGAATTTCGGGAAACTTTGTATATGGTTTGGAATATATTTGGGGTGTGATTGAATAATCTTGTATGAGTGAATGAATACAATAATGTGGATATAAGTTTGGAATTATGAAGTTTGAATGAAAGATTGTCAACTTGTGTAGTAAGGTATAACTTCGAAGCTAGAATGATTTGATTATGGTTTGTGTTGTTTGATGATGTTTGGGTTGTTGTTGTTGATGTATTTTGAGCCGAGCTAAGTCTCGGGGGTGTTAGATTTATAGGGGAAATGCTGCCGAAATTTCGGTAGACAAAAATCAAGTTAATGGAAATCTTAAGCCTAAGAATCTCTAATCGGTAACTTTGACCATTTGCAGATTCTGGACGAAACGGGATTTGATTTTAAGGAAAGCATAAGACGTCCATAAGGTATGTAAAGCTTCCAACTTCTTCGTTTTGCATGTCTTAGTATGTTAGGCGAATATTGGAACCTCCGGAGCATTTCTGCTCCTCGAAACCCGATCTACAAAACGACTACTATTCATTCAATTCAATTGAAGCCTAAAGGCTCTATTTTGGCTAGAATGCAACCAAATGTTCGAAACCTATCGAAATGTGATCGGGTCACTTTGAAATCATTATGTATGATCTTTTGGCCTTTAAATGTTCGTAAATTATGTTCGCCACCTCAATTTGACTCGACGTGGGCCCGCTAACCCCGAGACGCCCTATTTGTCCTATTGGGCTCCCTTTTTGGAGGAACTTCGATATGAGATCTTCGACCTTGAAACTTCCCTCTATGAAATATGTTTTGACTATTATGATATGTTAAGTTTCGTTTGAGCCATATGTACCACTTTGGAAACAATTTGTGAGATAAACTTTCGTATGATCTAATCATTCGACTATTTTGGTTTATGAAATGACTTATGAGATTATTAAGTTTTGAAAGGCTATTTTGAAATATAAATTGCATTTGTTTGCTCACGACTCCGCTCGTGCCTTATTTTGACTTCGTTCACCGGTTCCTGGGCCGGTTATGATTCGTGCGCCCTATGATAATTCGGCCGTATGCTGTGTTACGGTTCCCGAGGACTCGCCATAGGGTCGGGTTCCGTTTGGAGTTATGCTGTGATATGGCTAGTGATGCGATACGCTCACTTATGTTTGTGTTCGGGGATGTACGGAGATTCGAAACCTTCTGGTGTTATGCTGTGTGTGGCGCCAGCGTCGGAGTGGCGACCACGTTCTTGAGCGCTTGCATGATTTCGTTTGCATTATGTATATGTATATGATTTGATACGGATTTTGACATACTGATTGGTACTTCCCTTTGATATCCGGTTTGCTTTCAGTTTTGGCTCATATTTCTGTACTCCGTGCTTTACATACTCAGTACATATTTCATACTGACCCCCTTTCTTCGGGGGCTGCGTTTCATGCCCGCAGGTACAGACATTGGTGATCCTCCGCTGTAGGCTTCACTCTCTGCTATTTCGGAGTACCCCTTCTTGACTCGGAGTCCACTTTTGGTACAGACTTCTTTTGCTATGTATATATTCTGTACATTTGACTATTTGGGTACGGCGGGGCCCTGTCTCGCCATATGTCTTTGTTTTGAATTCGTAGAGGCCTGTAGTCATATATGTGGGGCGAGGGTCCTATGTATGTTTGTTTGATTTTGTTTTCTGGTCTTACAGCGGTCAGTTTGTTATGATGGCCCTAAATAGCCCTTATGCTTATATTTGCACTTATGACCGGCGATGTCTATTCCGCCGCTCCGGTTGGATTCGATATGACATTTTGATTTGCGCGACCGCTCAAGACATATTCTGATATAATCTATGTTGATATGACTTTTATGAAGTTCTGAAATACGTTCGGATTTGGTAAATGAATATGTGATTTGGTCTGGGTACCCAGGTAGGGTGCCAGTCGCGGCCCACGGGGCTGGGTCGTGACACCGAGCTGGACACCCAGACACACCTACTTACCTATCGACATATCCATAACTTATTCATATCCAACATATATCAATTTATATAGATACTGAGAACAAATGTCATCTTAAGCGGTCACATACATCATACATATCATATAGAAGCCGCCAAGGCTGTCGTGGAACATATTATCCAAAACATATATATATACATACGTACAAGTCGTTAAGGCTATCATAGAAAACGAAACCGCTTAGACGCAAGCCACACAGACATATCTGAACCACAACGACCCATGACCCACATACATGTCTACAGGCCTCTAACAAAGATAACAGAACTATATGATGGGACAGGCCCCGCCGTACCCCTGAACATATACATACATACATATAGACAAAAGAAGAGTCTGCACCAAAATGTAGGCTCCAGAACAAGAGAGCACTCCAAAGCAGCAGAATAGATGGCCTAAGCTGTCGGGTCACTTGCGTGAACGTCAGTACCTGCTGGCATGAAACACAGCCCCCGAAGAAGAGGAGGTCAGTACGAAAAATGTACCGAGTATGTAAGGCATGAAGTACAGTACAGGGGATCATAGCCAAAAACAGAAACTCTCCAGAACCAGTATAACTGTGTGAAATCATCAATACGTTTCATTTATGTAGTGAAGTAGTATATTTCAAATCATGAATCATACACATATACAAATTTATATATATATATATATATATATAAGGTCATGCATATCAATATCATATACCATATGTACATATAACGTGTCCCGGCCCTCTAGTGAGGGACTCGGTGGATAGAATCATGCATGTCAACATCATGCACCATGTATACATATAACGTGTCCCGACCCTTTATTAAGGGACTCGGTGGATAGAATCATGTATGTCAGCATCATATACCATATATACATAACGTGTCCCGGCCCTCTATTACGGGTCTCGGTGGATAAAGTCATCATATGCCATCCTGACCGCCATCCCCGTATCATCATATCATCATATACATGTACATATAACGTGTCCCGGCCTGCAAGTGAGAGGGACTCGGTGAACAATGCAGAGGAGTGCGCACGATAATATATCCTGGCCCGGGCTCAGTGAAGGACATACTGAGGCTTGCACGAACAGAGTAGTGCGAAACCATATGCACATAAAGCAAGACTCGATAGACAAATATACTTACCAACATCTGAAGGCTCAGAAACAAGTTTCGGGTCGATCCGACGTAGTATAAGAAAGTTATGCGCGTTTGAAGTACAGATCCTTCTACGAGCGTTTCAGAAGCTATTTTTGGAAAATCAAAGCAACAATCATATCAAGTACCTTTCGGATATCGTTATGGATCAATCAAATATAGCTTTTGGAACCATATGTACATATCAAATTATATCAAGACTTAACGGAATATTCGGGCGTGCTATCATTTGAAAATCAAGACATTCATCATATCACTTATCTCTCGAATACCAATTCAGAAACATATCAAGTAGATCTTCGGACATCAGGGATACGTATCAAAATCATATGAGACAGCTTATGGAAGTCAAGGGTATTAGCCATCCTAGTGGCGCTAAGAATGAGAGTTTCTTTGAAATCATACATACACATCATTTGTTCGTTTCATAAAGATCATGCCAAAGAAAGAAAGGTAAGCCTTACATACCTTGCCCGCTTTCTACGCTAATCCGAACTTAAGCCTTTGGCTTCACAAGATCTACAACAATATTCATACATACCAAACATTAGCCATAACACTTAAGAGTCCAATTCTAAACCAACACTTTATTTACAGAAATTTCGGCAGCATTTCCCCTATAAATACAACAACCCCGAGAATTCAACTCGGCCAAAAATACAACAACAAATCCGAGAATTTAACTCGGCCAAAATTTCAACAACAATACCAACAATCATTCTAACAATATCCACAATCGATTCAAAACGCATACTAACATTAGCAACTTCTTTCTACAAACTTCAACGGTGTTTCACTTATATTCACTTCATATTCGCTCACACATTCAAGTACTAATCCGAAGCTATTCAAACAATATTCAAGAACACTTCAACAATCCGCCTTACATTCCAAACGGCCAAACCAACATACTACCCGAAACCTTTCAAATTCAGCAAGAACAACAACAATACATTATTTTCTTCCAAATTCATGAACTATACCAACATTTCACATGCTAGCAACATTGTTTTCCATAAATACAAGAAATAATATTATAGTCACATTGACTTCCATAACCACTCTCCAACACTTACAACTTCAACTAGAATCACCAAACTTTCATTATCAACATAGAATCCACAACAACAACTAAAACACTAAATAAAATAATTGAATCATTGTTCCTACACACCACACATATACACGGCCACCACCTAGGTCCCATGTTTTCATGAATTTCATCCACTTTTACATACTACAACATACATAATCATCTATAACATATAAAAGAAGATTAATTCTTACCTTTTCCACTTATCTTCTTTCTTGGCTAAAGTTGCTCCTTGCAAGAATAGATGTTTTTCTTGCTCCAATAATTATACCACGTTAAAGAGGACCCTTGAATTAGTAGGAATACTAGAAGAAATTATTTTTTTGATCAAGATTTTCAAGGGCCAAATTTTTGCTCTTATGGCCGAATGACCTTTTGCTTCTTTCCTCTTCTCCAAATTTCTTGAATCTTCTTAGTTGAAGATGAAATAATACATGGGTCATCCATCTTTTGCACTTATTTATTTTGCTTCCATATGGGCCTTGGCCCATTTATTTTTTTTGGATGGCCAAATGGCCCCTTAAGTTCAAGCCCATTTTTTTTTTTTTTTTGTAATTCATGAAAAATTATTCTCCAAATTCCAAATTTGCCCTTAGCCTTCCTCCGTATTTCTATGAGTCATCTTGCGAATTTCCCTTTTTACCCCTAGCCTTTCTTAATATTTCTACATCTATAACTTTCATAAACAACTTGTGTGCTAACAAGATAAAAAATATAGCTTTGGTCTTAACTTCCCACAATTATCTTGAATTATCCAAATACGTAAAATGCGGGATATAACACTTATAATACCGAAATTCCCTCATCGTATAGCTTGACTTATTTTCCTTTCTGCTAATCGAGGGCTTTACATTTGATCGAAGCGCTTATGCATTACAGATCCATTCTCACTGCCTTCTTTATGGCTTTTCTACTTCTACCTTTTATGACTGAACATTTCCTGAATCAACCGGTTAATGGGAACATTGGAATCCATCAAAACATTTTACGAAACGTTTGGTCACACTTTGCTCTTTTTATTCCTCGTCTTCCTCCACAACTATTATCACTGAAATTCTACTTACTCTGAGTTTCCGGTCTCACTTTACGTCTACAATATATCATTGAGAGTTAATATGCTACACTCTTCCACTTCCACTACCAATCCTTTTATTCACTTAGCTCACTTATCCGAAATTTTCCTTAACTACTTATTTGCGTCCCACCTATGCGTTGTAGTTCATCCAGTGTTCTGCCACTTCTTGTTCGTGTCATGAATTCCTTGCAAATATACCCTCTTCTTCCTTCTCCTTCCTGCAGCCAAGGCTAGTCCATACTCATGAATATTTCCCATACATCCTTCTATTTCCTTTATAATTAAATCTCGGTATTCCTTATCCTCATCCCATGACATTGATGTACTACCTCCTGGTTAGCTTTGTTAGTTCATTATCCTCTCGCTTGCCCTGGGTGATTGCTCAATTTTCCTTTTCTTCCCTTCTTCTTCTCTCCTCTCCTTTTGACTAGCCCATTAGTGTACCTTTCCTGCTTTCATCCTCAAACCTTCCCTGAGTTCCTTCCTCCCCCAGCGCCCTTCTCCACTTGTTATTTTATAGTATTGACCCTGAAGTTCGTGAAATATTCCTTTAAACGTGCAAATCTATTCTATTCTTAAATCATCTTCCAGGGAAGCTTCTCCGTTTCCGAAGCAACTGTGTCAGTATGACTACACATTTATCCCTTATATACCTCTCGAGAGCTGAAAAAATCTCTTAGTATCGTTGCAAGGCCTGATCATTCTCTCTCTTACTTCACATCCCTATTTGTGATTACTATCCTTTAGTCCCACTTATCGAAGTCTGTTTTCTAACCCCACACATTCATCTTTTGTTTCACACTATCATACTTTATCCCTTTCGCATGCCTACCTTCAAATTTTATCCAAATAGTCCCTTGCCTTACCCGTCGTCCCTCTTGGAAGCTTCACTTACTCTCGTTTCTTACACTTTTTTTTTCTCTCAAGACATTCTAATCCCTTTACTTTCTATATATATTCACTTTCTTCCTTTCCTCGATGTTGTTGCATTAGGACTTTCCAACTCTAACCTGTGGTGAAAGTAACATCAACTTACCTTGTAACATTTGTTACTTGAACTTCACTACCCTGTTCGATTGATGCCTTCAATATACCGCAACGTCGGTTGCTGGGACATATATACCGGTTGGCGCAGCCACATATGGGATGTCATACACACACACACACACACACACACACACACACATATATATATATATATATATATATATATATATATATATATATATATATATATATGTTTACTAACGCCTCGCTTACAAAGTATTCCCAATACAATTCGAACTCATCCTAATTCTAGAGCTGTGATGCACTTTCTTTCTCTTTGCTGGCTAGTCCACCTCATCCTTCGCGATCTTTCGGGGTTTCCAACCACTCTGCATACTCCAATTTCCCTTAGGCTAGTCTAGCTTCTCATCTGTCTCTTGTTTCTGAATTTGTAGGACTTTTAATATACTTCCTAGGGGGTCACCCATCCTAGTATTTCTCTCACCCCAACACGCTTAACCTTGGAGTGCTAATGGGATCCGGTGCTTTAGTGCTGGTACGATCACATCCACCCTACCGCGTGATGTTTATCACATGACCTAGAATCAGTTGATGTTCTAACGGGCCCCAATAAATTCTAGTAATGCATCTCCCTCCGGATTAAAAGGATCTCTTACTCTTCCGACTAAACAAATGCTATTTTGGCCTTTGAAATCCTCAATAATCACCTTCAATCTGCATGTATGACTATTTTTCATCCTAGCTTTCAAGATTCCCAATGCTGGCGATAACACCTTAATCGCAGTTACTTATAAATACTTAAGTCACTGATCCCCTTTACGATTTACGCTCATCACTATTCAGTATTACCCTGAAGTAAATACATACGCACATAGGAAATTCCAATAAGAACTCATATAGCTGTAGCCGATCGGTCCTTAGCCTGATCTGGTGGGCTATAGAGTGAAGTATGCTCTTCGTCCTTGTCTTCCCACCGTCTACTAGTCTGGCCTAACATAATGCTGCAACGTAGGGAAAATCTAGATGTGCCAAACTCTACACTTCCTTAATTACGTCTTCATCCACAAGAGTCTCGTGAACCCTTAAACGGGTCTTTGTTATATGATTTGTCAGTCGGGTCTCCTCCTACTGGAGCCACATCCTCTGATGGGTCCGTCTCAATGGAATAGTTGATGCACTTTCTTATACCTCTTGACATCCTCGATCCTAAGTCGACGGGTGATACAAGTCTCATGTCCCCCTTCAGAGCCTCACTTACGCTCCCATTAATTGAACTTATCCTCTTCTCCAATAAAATCCTGCAATTTAAGAAAAATCGTACCGAGAACGAGATTTCCTATCATTGGCTCTACTACACGATCTATGATCAGAAAGAAAGATGACATCCTAAATGTCCTGTAGCTTCCTGTTTATAGATGTGGTGCACAACACACCGATAAACAAGACTCTACTAGACACGGTCTGTAGACACTCCGAGGATGAACTGCTCTGATACCACTTTTCTCACGACCCAAACCGATGGGCCACGACTAGTGCCGAAGCGGGGAACCCATATACGACCCGCTAGATATAATCAAACTGAAACTGAAAACAATATGGCACTCTATAAAAGCATGCTGTGAACTCATCATGTCATACATCAGAAAGAACCTGTCTCCTGAGAAGTCACAGTTAACCAAAACATAACAAATATGCAAGTCGACAAGGCTTCCACTATACACGGGGACATCCAAGACGAACTACATCAATATAGCTGACGAAACCGTATATACACAACCCACATATGTCTACAGACCTCTAAGAGTATAACAAAGTCTAGGTCAAAAGGATCTGTACCAAAATAACTCAAGCTCCGGAATAATGGAGCTTTCCAAGCGGCTGGGCAGAAGTCCTAAGCCGGAGGATCACCAAACTGAGTGTCTGTACCTGCGGGCATGAAACGCATCCCCCGAAGAAAGGGAGTCAGTACGAATAGTGTACTGAGTATCTAAGGCATGAAATCAACATATACATAAAATCCTGGAAAACATTTGAGCCATGTCAATGAATGAGCAAAATAAATGCATCAGTATAGCTATATCAAAGAAACACATATATCCACAGAAATATCACAACAAAGGCCACAGAGTCACCCCCTGTCAACTGTGCCATATATATACACAACATAACAAAGGCCACAGCGTTACCCCTATCAACTGTCACCCCCTGTCAACTGTGCCATATGTATACACATCACAACAAAGGCCACAGCACACCCCCTGTCAACTGTTCCATATATATGAACATCACAACAAAGGCCACAGCATACCCCCTGTCAACTGTCCCATATATATACACACCACAACAAAGGCCACGGCGTCACCCCCTATCAACTGTGCCATATATCCATCACAACAAGGGCCACAACATCACCCCCCCCCCCCCTCTGTCAACTGGGCCTTGTAATACACAACAAAGGTCACAGCGTCATCCCCCGTCAACTGTACCGTATATATACATGAAGAATGAAAATGAGTGCAGTGCATAATCAAAATGAAATAATAGAGCTCTCTGTAATGTCAAAAAATAGCCATATACGTATATTATACTCGTGGCATGCATAGGAGTTCAAATGAAAACTATCGCTCTATCCCACCTTGGAGGAACAATTTATAAGGTGAGATCAACAAAAATGAAATAAATTGAGAAAATCATGAAATAACTTAACATTTTCATATCATCGTTGAAATCATATTTGAGACCTTTAAGCATAAAATCATCCTCAACGTAATCCTCATAAAAACATTCTCATTTTTAACATCATAAGAAACTTTAAAAGTCATAAAATTCTAGCTTTGAAATCAAGGAGGTTATGAAAACACTTATGGAATCATACCATAGGAATCATGCCTTTGAAAGAAAAGGGACAAGCCTTAACATACCTTCGGTCTCCTTAGTCGTTGAACGTTTATCCTTCCAAGCTCGTAAATCTACATATAAACCATTCATACTATTATTAGGCTCAATGTCATACGCTCATCTTAAGCCTTCAATTTAGTTCCGTTCAGAATCTGCCGAAATTCGGGCAACACCTCCCCTGTTTATATGCCTAGCCCGAAATCACAATCCAACAACGAACAACAATAACAAAAATACCAACATCAATAACATCATTTCCAACACCAATATGTACCATAAAACAGCCCACACGCTGTTTTTCAACTTCCATAACTAACCAACTTACTACACAATTATTTAATGACTTTATCTCCATAAATAAGCCTTAAGTAATACTAAAAGAGAAAGATTCATATCTTTTTCTTGTTAAGATAGAAATATCCTCAATATCCATGCTAAAATCCACCGCAAAACAATACTAGAATCATCACCATGCGTTACCCGGACCTAAACTACTACTCCGCTACTTGAAAATTGCTCGCTTTTTGTTTCCTCACTCTCTCTCTCTTCAATTTCTGGATTTTCTAGCAAAATCTGATGTAAAAAGGAGGTTATTACCCTTTATATAGGGGTCAAATTCGGGTCGGGTTCACTGTAGCATTTTTACTGTAGCAAATCGGTTACTGTAGCAGTACTTAGCAGGCGTTTCTACTCTGCAAACTGAACTTGTAATGTCCATAATTCTCTACTCCGATATTTTATCGATGAGAGATTTATTAAGTTGAAAACTAGACTCGACGAACTTACTTTTAGGCTTTTGTTTCACCTTAAAACACTTCATATGCTAGGAGATATTCGTCCCCCAAGTTGGACCAAAATTTTCATACAAAACATTACCCATCCTTTCTCTAAAGTCGTACTACTTCATTTCTTCCATTCATTTCCTTATAAAACCTTCCGGTATACCTTATATACATCCTTCACTCATTAAATATACTTAATAATGCTTGCTCCTTATATTCCAAAGTGGTTTTACTTAACCATAACTCAACGTACTTATGTTTCAAATTTGATACGTGTTTCTTCAAGGATACGGGGTGTAACAACTAACTGTGTTAGCAGCTGAATAGCCTTGGTCATCTGCTGGCCAGAGGCACCTGGAGGAGGAACTGGAAACACTGGAGCTGGAGTAGAAGCTCCTTGTTGTTCCTCTACAATAGGTGGAGTATGAGAAATATGTGATGGAGCCTCATGATAGGATTCACCCTCATCTACATTTGGCTCCTGATTATTCCGCCTTCCTGCCATAGTTTTTCCCTTTTGGGCGACTGTTGCTTTTCTTTTCACCGGCATCACTGAAATCACAATGCACAATTAGAATGATATAAACTCTTATGTTACGGTTCTATCGCACGATCTATAGGAAAGAAAGACGGTCATTTTACCCAAATGCCCTTCAGCTTCTTGTTTATAAATGTGGCGGGCTTCACACCTATGAAAAAGACTCTACTAGGCACGGCTCGTAGACACACCCTAGGACGGAACTGCTCTGATACCACTTTTGTCACGACCGAGCTAAGGGCCATGACTGGTACCCGGAGCTGGCTACCGAATACCACTTATCATACTGACTTTAATACTCAACTTAGGCATACATAAGCTTCAAGGCTTGACTTATAATAAACTGCTCATGAATTACTTTCAAAACATATATATATACGTAGGCCCTCATGGCTATCAAAATGATATACACTAAAATGTCACCTATTAGCTATAACCCAAACATATGTATCTACGAGCCTCTAACTGAAGTGTTGAACATAAGGACGGCAAAGGAACTCGTCATGCCCGAATATATACACCAAAGAATGCATCAAAACTGCACCTCCGGAATAAAGGGGTGCTCCTGTGTGTTAGCTGAATATGCTCCTAAGGATCTAGGTCGTCCCCCTATCTACCTATGGGCATGAACAGCGTCCAAAAAGAAAGAACGTCAGTACGAACAATGTACTGAGTATGTAAGGCATATATGATAACACAGTAAGGAAATACAGAAACATAAGAAAAGTAACAACTGTGACTGCTTGCCTTTGGATCATAATCAACATCATGTCATGTATGCATATATATATATATATATATATATATATATATATATATATATATATATATATATATATATATATAAACTGTCTGAATCACATATCGTCATTATCCCTCATCCGGGACGATCATCTTAAGCCGCCCACTAGTGGTGCTGGCCATGATATGTAGACACGGTGTACAAGCCGCCCGCCTTAGCGGTGTTGCCCGGCCATCTAGGCATGGTGTAATCATCCTAATATACTCAACATGAAATAGGCATAGTTGTACAAGTGGAAGCTGTAACTCTATCGGAGTGACGTAGGGTCGGTATCCTGTGATTTGATTATGGAATTTGAAATGACATAGAAGATAGAGAGAATTATGTCATAGGATTCATGCCTTAGAAAGAAAGGGCTAGCCTTACATACCTTTATATCTCCTTACTCTATCAACTAGATGACTTCTTTCCGGCTCGCAATTCTACATTCAAGAGGATTTATACTAAAATTAGATAATCGGCATTATGCGCAAGCTTAAGCTAAATCAATTAAGAGCTAATAAAAGTTGGGCAGCATTTCCCTTGTTTATACCACTTCCTCCATATAGCAAACAACTCCCAAACATTAGTAACAACGCTACAATATCATTATCAATAGCTTTCATCAAACTATACATTTTCCAATTCTCATAATTCCACTTCAAAGTCATCCATAGTCATGGCCAACATTATACGTCATATCCGTTTACATACAGTGCTTCTTTAACCCTCACAATATTATTTACAACAAAACTATAATCATAGCATGCCAAGAACTACGATTCAATCCAAGTTGTCACTCAGGAATACTACTATTTCCACATTTGAACCCCTACTTCCTATCTTCTTCTATCATTCAAGTTTCTCAACCATCAAGTACTTTTATTAGCATAAAACAATCATAGAACTCACCTTTGAATGTGTAGGAATGGGTTTTGGTTGGGGTTGCTTCACTTAGAGAAACCCTTGCTTCGATTCCAAAGAAATTGTCTAATTTCCATAACCCTAGCAAGCTTCCATATGCTTGATTTCCCTTGAATATTAGTGTTTGATCTTTGGTTTCCCTTGATTTTATGTTGAAGAAGTGTATGGAATAGTCTAGAAGTTTGGAAAGAATTTGAGAAGTGGAATGAATGAGAAAATAAGAGTGGGAACATGTATTTCTACTTACAACTTGTCCAGCCCGTCAGGTATTATACGGACCACTTATACGGTCCGTATAACCATGTACGGTCCGTATAAGTGTCCGTGGTTCACCACCATGGAAAACATTATTTCTGTTGGGTTATACGGACCCTTATACGGGCCGTATAAAGTTATACGGTCCGTGTAAGGTGGTCGTGTAACTCACAGCTTTTCCGAAGTTCTCGTCGTTTCGTTTGATCTCCAATCCTGATACAACCTTCTTAACACTTGTTTAATACTTCATTAATGATCTAAGCATCCCTATAACTCGTCCTCAAGGCCTTACCAACAATTCTTAACGCAATAGTTTACGAAACCTTTCCTAAACCCCACTTGTACTTCACTTGTCCTTATCAATCCTTATTTCATCAATTCATATAACTTCAAAATCTTAACGTATGCATTCTAAGACTACTAAATATCCCTCTTATAGTCTTAAGAACTTCCTATTATCCTTAAGCTCGCGTTAGTTCATTCGCTACACGACGACATGAAATTTCCAAGGTGTAACACCCATGCTTAAATGGAAAGGTAATACAGTGTCTCCTAGAGGTAGGTTTATTTCCGACCTTAAGGCAAGGAATATGATAGATAAAGACTATATTTATCACCTAGTCCGAGTTCATGACACCGAAGCAAAGCTACCGACTTTTCAATCCGTCCCGGTAGTGAATGAATTTCCAGATGAACTTCCAGGCTTTCCTCCGAAAAGAGAGATTGACTTTGCTATTGATGTATTGCCGGACACCAAGCCTATATCTATTCCTCCTTACTGAATGGCTCCTGCAGAGTTGAAAGAACTAAAGGCACAACTGAAGGACTTGCTTATGAAGGGATTCATTAGGCCCAGCTCGTCACCGTGGGGAGCACCAGTCCTATTTGTGAGAAAGAAAGATGGGTCCCTATGGATGTGTATTCATTATAGGCAGCTGAACAGGGTAACGATAAAGAATAAATATCCGCTTCCAAGGATTGATGATTTGTTTGACCAATTACAGGGTGCCAAATGTTTTTCCAAAATTGATCTAAGGTCAGGGTATCACCAAGTGAGAGTGAGGGAAGAGGACATTCCCAAAACAGCTTTCAGAATGAGATATAACCACTATGAATTCCGAGTAATGTCATTTGGGTTGACTAATGCTCCGGCGGTGATTATGAATTTGATGAACAATGTATTCAGGCCTCTCTTAGATTTGTTCGTGATCATGTTCATTGATGATATTCTAGTATACTTTCGGATAGAAGCGGAGCATGTAGACCATTTGCGTATTGTCCTTGGGATTCTTCGGACTCGTGACTTGTATGCAAAATTTTCAAAATGAGAGTTTTGACTAAATTCTGTGACTTTTCTGGTCCATATTGTCTCAGCAGATGGCATTCGAGTTGATAATAAAAAAATAGAGGTTGTGAAGACTTGGCCAAGGCCTACAACGCCTGCAGAAGTCCGTAGTTTTCTGGGATTGGCAGGTTACTATAGAAGATTTGTAGAAGGTTTTTTCTCTATTTCAGTACCATTGACGAAGCTAACTCAGAAATCGGCAAAATTTTAATGGACTGATGCTTGTGAATGCAGTTTCCAGGAATTGAAGGATAAATTGACTTCGGCCCCACTTCTGACACTTCCAGAAGGATCAGATAGTTATGTTGTGTATTATGATGCCTCTGGTGTTGGGTTAGGTTGTGTGTTGATGCAGCATGGAAAAGTCATCGCCTATGCTTCAAGGCAGTTGCCGAAACATGAGAAGAACTATCTAACTCATGATCTTGAATTGGCCGCAGTTATCCATGTGTTCAAAATGTGGAGACATTATTTTTATGGCGTTCATGTTGACATTTATACATATCACATGTCTCCAATATGTTTTTAAGTAGAAAGAGTTTAACCTACGACAGAGACGGTAGAACTGTTGAAGGATTACACTACTAAAAAAAGGGGAAAAACCGATGACGAAAACCGACAGCCAGCGTCGGTTTTTTTAATGAAACCGACGGGAAACCAACCCTTTAAGGTTCGTCGGTTTTCATAGCCTCGCTTTTTGAAAAACGACGAACCACGACGGTTTTTTCCGATGGACTGCGTCGGTTACGTACTCCGCCGGGTTTTATTCAATAATTTTAAAAAATTAAAAAAAATTAAAAAAACCGGCGGACAGAGTCAGCTTTATTAATTTCTGATTTTTTATCTTATATAAAAATAATATATATTTTATGAAAAAAATGACGCACTGCATCGGTTTTTTATATAATTTTTTTTATTTTAATTAAAAAACCGACACAGTGCGTCGGTTTTTTCATAAAATTTAAGAATTAATTTCCAGAAAACCGACGGACAGAGTCGGTTTCCGTCGGTTTTCTGGAAAATTTGCAAAATTAATTTCCAGAAAACCGACGCAGTCCGTCGGTTTTCTGGAAAATTTCCTGCATGCAAATCATGCATTTTCTGCAACCACACCTGCACAGAAGCCAGTACCAAAAGCTGCTCAGAAACCAGTACCAAAAGCTGCTCAAAACTAGCATTAAAATGCTCCAAATCAATTCTAAAAGAGCTACAACACATAAAATCACCCTAAGTAATAATAAAACACATCAAACACTATCTAAACACATCAAATACGATCTAAATAGACCTTCAAAGTTCAGAAATATTTAAATGTCCAACCAAAAGTACCATTAACTAGTTTTAACATAAGTCCATTATTAAATCCAAACTATTACAACTGATCATCCGGTGTCCGGGCTACGTAATCACCGTCATCATCATCTTCTGGGTCTCGGGGGGGGGGGGGGGGGACACCAAATTGTCCATATGCAATGTGGCTTTTAACTTGTGCCATTAGCGATTCAAGGCTCGCTTTCATGGTGTTACTTTCGTCAACTCTTTTTGCCTTAGTCTCAGCTAATTTCCTATTAAGTTCAGCAATTTGCTGCGCCATAGCTGCGACCTGAACACCATCAACTCCCTCGGCTTGTCGAGAAGACCCTTCACCTCGCAATCCTGACCGAAGGCGACTTAAGTTGTTCCTTGGGCCTAGACCGTACGCTCTACCCTTTTGTACTCCCCCAACTGCTCTACACCAAAAATCTATCTCTAATTCAGGTGGAGGACGGCTCGGATGCTCAGGCTGAGTTTGGCTGTACTGGTCCACATCATTCATAAATTGCGTCTGTATATTAAAAAATGAAACTTAGTATATAACAAATATATCATATTAAACTTATATATAATTACTTAAATAATAAAATTATCACTTACATAGGAATTACGAGCCCTGTCCTCAACCCATATGGTCGGATCCGACTCCTGCTTCTTCTTTTTTGTGTGGGTCTTTAGGAATAGCTGATCCTGAGTTGGCATCTGTCCCGTAGATTTTTTCTGCAAAAAAAAAAAAAAAAAGTTAAACATAAAATTAATAGCTTAATAATGATATATTGATCGTAGGTAACTTTAAAAGTATAAAATTACTTACCATTGTCCTAGCCACGTGCCCCTGACTTCTTGCACCCGCAGTGTGCAAAGACCCACCTTTCTGGGATGCACGGGCAGCCTTTGCCTGCTCAGACTTGGCAATAAACTCAGGAGTTCGCCAATATGCCTTATGTTTCTCCCACTGTTCAGCGTTTAGCCATTGGGGCATCCTCATATACCTTCTAGCCCTCGAAAACCAATTAGACAACCTTGCACTCCCCTTCCTCTCAAAGTTTGTAGCAACCCTATCATTGTCCATTGCATCCCATGTACAATACATCTGCAAATCAAATAGCTAATGTTAGATGATTTATATAAAAGTAAATTCAAGTTATGAAATGTATAATAAGATGCCTACATTAAACTCTCTAAACATAGCCTGTCGAGTATCATATGGAATTTCACCCCATGAAGTATAAAAATGATCGCCATAAAGCCTCCGAACAACATCCAGCAAGACTTTTGTAGTGTAGTGATCTGGATAGAACCTGCAGTTAAAAAATTTAATGCATATTAGATTAAGATGAAACAAAACTTTAGGAAAACTTAATAAAAGACAATCTTACCCAACTCCCTCAGGCACGATGAAAATCCGACCCATCGCATCTCTATCTCCCGGATGTAAACCATGATATATCGGTGCTTGTATAGGAGCCGGTGCAGGTGCAGGAGTAGGAGCAGGAGCAGGTGTAGGAGGACGACGATGGGTCTGAGACTGGTTGGATGGAAGTGACTCAGGCTCAGAGCTGCTATCTCTAAGGCGCAAATTAGATACACTTGGAGGTGTACCATTTGGAGAAGGAGAAGGAGACAAAGTGGTCGATGTGCTAGGAGATCTGTCACGTGGTGGGCAATACATAGGTATAGGTATAGAAGTAGGATTGGTAAATGATGTCGGCTGAGGTGGTGCCGGCTGAAAGACCCACTGACCAGATTGGGCCTGCATGGAAGAGCCAGGCATAAAAAAAGAAGGCGGAGTAGACTGCATATGTTCCATATTCTTTCCGGTAGTGTTAGAACATAAATCCTTGAAGAACAAACTTATCTCTATGATTGGTTTCCATATTTTTTCCGGTAGGCAGCTAAATGCAATAGGAATCAAAGTTTCCATGAAAACATGGCAATCATGAATTTTCATACCAATCAATTTTCCTTCATTCATATCAGCACGGTTGTCAAAATTAGACGCATACCCCTCTGGCATCCACAAATTCTTAACCCATTGAAAAATCTGTCATTTCTCCTCCAAAGTGAATGAAAAATTAGCCTTGGGCTTGAACACTTTATTATTCGCTAACTCTTGCAAGTTCAATTCAGGGCGCCTACAATATTCCTTTAGGTTCAATCTAGCTTTTTGGTTATCTTTTGTCTTGCCTTTAACATCTATAACAGTGTTGAACAAATTATCAAAGTAATTTTTTTCAATATGCATCACATCAAGATTATGCCGTAGAAGATTATCCTTCCAATACGGTAACTCCCAGAATATGCTCTGTTTAGTCCAAATATGTTCAACACCATAACCAGGTAGTCTCTAAGGGGCAACTTCTGTGACCTTAGGCAAGTGACAAACCCTCCCCCAAATTTCTTCTCCTGACAATGTTCGAGGTGGGGGATCATTTTCAGTTTTATTCTTTCTAAATGCTTGTTTTATTTTCCTGAATTGGTGATCCATAGGCAAGAATTGACGATGACAATCAAACCATGAATTTTTGTGGCCGTGTTTTAAAGTGAAAGCTTTACTAGTTTCCATGCAATGAGGAGAAGCAAGCTTTCCAGCAGTCATCCAACCAGACAACATCCCATACGCAGGAAAATCGCTAATAGTCCACATCAAAGAAGCACATATATTGAAATTGCTCTTAGTTGATATATCATTTGTCACTACACCTTCACACCACAATTGTTTTAACTCATCAATCAAAGGTTGTAGATAGACATCAATCAAAACTTTTGAATTATGAAGACCAGAGATAACATAATTTAGGAATATATAGGGACTTGTCATACACATCTTAGGCGGTAGATTATATGGAGTAAGAAATACAGGCCAACAAAAATAGGGTGCAGCTGAAACAGAGTATGGTGTGAAACCATCCGCACACAAACCCAAACGAATGTTTCTTGGTTCACTAGCAAAATCAGGATAAGTTCTATCAAAATGTTTCCACACTTCTCCATCCGATGGATGACACATAACACCAGGTGGCCTTCTATTTTCGCTGTGCCATCTCATGTGAGGAGCAGAACTCGGCGATGCAAACAACCTCTTTAACCTAGGTATAATAGGTAAATAATGCATCGCCTTAATTGGAACCGTCTTCCCACTAGGTGTCCGCTTTATAACGCACATGTCCACATATTTTACATTCATTTAAATCAGCATCTTGCTTATAGAACAATATACAACCGTTTGGACAACAATGAATTCTATCATACGAAAATCCTAATTTGGAAATCAATCTCTTTGCTTCATAGTTATTCTTAGGTATGTCGAATTCCGGACTAACTAGTTCCCCTACAAGCTTAATCATTGAGTCCATAGCAGCTTCAGCAACAGTCCAATCTGATTTGATGTTAATCATTCTAACTGTAACAGACAACTTAGAATGCTGACTCCCTACCCAAAGTGGGTAACTAGCCTCTTCTAATTCTTGATAGAAGCGCATTGTTTCTTCATTAGGAGGTTCCTCAAAATCTTGCTCAGGTTCAAACCCAGACTGTACGCCAAAAGCATTATTAACCATATCACTAACTCTATCATATTGGACATGACTATATTCCTGCGACACACTACTTTCACCGACAACCATACTGTAAAATATACCATTGACCCCATCAGTCTCTCCATGATCAGTCCAAACATAATATTTCTGCTTAAACCCACGATTATATAAATGAACCCTAACCGCTTCCGGTTTCAAATACTTCATACACCGGCAACGAGAACAAGGACACCTAATTACCACTTCATTTTGAAAAGGGTGAAGTGTCATTGCATGTGTGATAAACCCATCAACACCTTCAACAAATTCATCATGTACACCCACACGATTACTATTATTCATATTATACATCCACATACGATCCATCTACAAAAATATACCCACAAATTATTGAGGTTATAGAAATATATTATAACTTAAGAATTCTAACTTAAAATATAACTTAAGAAAACATAATCCCAACCACTTCTAACTTTGAATTCTCAATAATAATTCTAACTTTAATAATTTAAAATTCTAACTTTAATATAATTTTGAAAAGCACAATCCCAACTAATTCTAACTTTGAATTCTCAATAACAATTCTAACTTTAATAACTTATGGATTCTAACTTTAATTCTAAAAATTGAAAAGTAAATCTAGTCAAATAAAGTCTACATTTTAGTTTTGAGGTTATAGAAATATTATAACTTAATAATTCTAACATAACTTAATAATTCTAACTTTCAAAAGCACAATTCCAACCAATTCAAAAAATTGAAAAGTAAATCTAGAGAAATAAAATCTACATTTTAGTATTGAGGTTATAGAAATACTATGACTTAACAATTCTAACTTTGAAAAGCACAATCTCAATCAATTCTAATTTGGAATGATCAATAACAATTCTAATAACTTATGGAATTCTAACAAAAAGCACAATCCAACAAAAAAAAACTAGTCAAATAATTAAAGTATATATTTTTGCACATATTCAACATCAATAATATTACAAAGAATGATAACTAAACTAACACAAATACATTAACAAAGAACATGAAATATAGCACAATCTCAAGCCAAAAAAAAAATGACAAGTAAACTAGTCAAATAAAGTTTACATTTTTTTTCACAAATTCAACATTAATAACATTGCAAGTGATGTTTAACAAAGCTAAATAGACTAGCATTAGGCCTAAAATCTACAAATAAAACTAAAATTAAAAGAATTTTATATGCCCTAATTTAAGAGAAACTAACCTCAATTTATTAACTTCAAAATGGGTTTGGGGTAGGTGGGGACGGGCTGCGCAGGCGGTGGCGCTGGGCGGCGGAAAAATGGGCGGCGGGGCTGGGCGGAGGGGAGGGGGGTGGCGGGTAGGGTTTGGGGGAATGGGGGTTTGAATTTGGAAGAGGAGCAGAAATAGGTATAAAACCCGTCTGTTATCATTTTAAAGAAAAACCGACCCTGTCCGTCAGTTTTTTCCGCAAGTTTGACCAGATTTTGAACAAAAAAAAAAAAGAAACCGACCCTGTCCGTCGATTTCTTCAAAAAAAATTGTTTATTATTTTTTTAAAAAACAAAATAAATTGCAGATTATTTATAATATTTTAAAAATAAAACTGACGTCGTACGTCGTTTTTATATTAATTTTTTTTTTAATGAAACCGACGTGGGATGTCGGTTTATTTTGGCAGAAACATATTTTCAAAATTCTGCCAAAAAAACCGACGTCGTCCGTCGGTTTTCTAATTAAAATAATTAAAAAAATTAGAAATACAAAAAACCGACGCAGTGAGTCGGTTTTGTGAACCGACGCAGTGCGTCGGTTTTTTGTCCGTCGATTTTTAGCAGTTTTTTAGTAGTGTTATGATGTGAGTATTTTATATCATTCTGGGAAGGCGAATGTAGTAGTTGATGCACTTTGCCGTAAATCAATGGGCAGTCTATGTGAGGTTCCTCCGGAGAAGAAAGAATTAATCCGTGAGCTTCACCAACTAGCCAGCCTTGGAGTTCGCCTAATTGATTCAGGCAATGCAGGACTTGGTATCCATGACCCAACTATTTCGTCCCTAGATATGTAGGTGAGAGAGCGCCAATATGAAGATCCCCAGTTGAGTCACTATAGAGATACATTTCATGAGAAAGAGAAGTCGCCTTTTGAAGTTTCCACGGATGGAGTTCTTAGATACCGAGATAGGCTATGTGTTCCAAATGTTGCCGGACTACGTCGTTGGATTCTAGAAGAAGCTCATTATTCTCGGTATTCTATTCATCTAGGAGCGACAAAGATGTATCATGATCTCAAGCTAATGTATTGGTGGGATGGAATGAAGAAGGACATAGCCGAATTTGTAACTCAATATCCAAACTGCCAACAAGTGAAAATCGAACATCAAAAGCCAGGAGGATTATTGCAAGCTATGGAGATTCCAACTTGGAAATGGGAAGTGATTAACATGGATTTCATTGTAGAGCTGCCTCGTTCCCGAAGCAAATATGACTCCATATGGGTGATCATGGACAGACTCATGAAATCAGCTCATTTTCTTCCAGTCAGAACCACATATTCGGTAGAAGATCATGCAAGGTTATATCTTAAGGAGATAGTGCGACTCCATGGTGTCACGATAACTATTATCATGGATAGAGGAGCACAATTTACAGCCAAATTCTAAAAGTCTTTCCAAGAAGGTTTGGGTACTCAGGCAAGGCTTAGCACAGCCTTTCATCCACAAACTGATGGGCAAGCCGAACGCACTATTCAGACTGTTATGTCCCGTGTTTTCGTATAATTGGAAATCGTGAAATAATTACGACTTGTGGATTATAAGGACATATTTTGATTTTAGTGAATATGACTATGTTGGTTATGGAATTATTAATGTTAAGACCTCGGGGTAGGCCGAGAATAAATTTGGAATTTCGGAAATCAGTTTCGGGAATTACAAAACGGGACTTTTGTGAATTGGGCCAAGAATTGGAGTACAACAAAATTGAGGCCCAAATGTTTAGGGTGGCCGGCCAAGGCCAAGCCCAAGCTTCATTTTAAGTGGTCATGTGTTTATCACATGACCCTTAATCAATATATATCCTTATGTTCCCTTTGAACTTTCAAGAAAAACCAAGATAAACACAAAAGAAATTGAAGAATGCCCTCTTGAGGCTCTCGGCCGAACCACATATTCCTCAACAAAATATTTTTCTAGCCTTTTGTTTTGATCACAAAATCGTGTCCCTTTGGTAAGTATAGTAAGCACAAGACGCTCTCCGACGTGATACAATTTGTTTGGCACAAGAACTACGTTTGCGACAAGCCGGAAAATCAAGAAAAGGTAAGAATTTTGCCCCTCTAATGTTATAGAATTGATATGAATGTGTTAAGGATTGGAAATAGACGAGAATCCCGTAATTTTGATATAAATAGAAAGCCGTGGGTGTGTGTGGATAGTGTGTGTTGGCCGTGATCCATAGAGAGGAAAATTGATGTGAATTGATCTTGGTTAAGTTGGTATAATGTGTTGTTGTGACCTTTATGTCGTAAATGATTAATTGGTGAATGAAATTGGCGTTGAAAAATGATTTTGGATATTATCGGAAAGCGTATACCCTTGGTATCATTATGTATATCATTGTATATTTAGGGTGCTAGAGACTTTAGATATGAACTTAATGATGTTAATGAATTCAGAATGAAACGACGTGAGTTAGAATGTTCGTCGTGAACTTTTGATTGCTTTGAAGAATTATGGAACATAATGGATTTTGGTGTAATTTCGTGTATGGCTTGGATTGTAGTTAGGATGTGATTGTATAAGTTTGAATGTAAAAATGAATACAATTATGTAGATTTAGAATTGGAGTTTTGAAAGCTTGAATGAAAGTTGCCAACTTAGATAGCAAAGTAGAACTTTGAAGCTAGAATGGTTTGATTGTTGTTTGTGTTGTTTGTTGTCGTGTGGGCTGTTGTGGTTGATGTATTTTGAGCCGAGCTAAGCCTCGGGGATGTTAGATTTATAGGGGAAATGCTGCCGAAATTTCGGTAGGCAAAATTGGAGTTAAAGGCATTTTTAAGCCTAAGAATCTCAATTGGTAACTTTGACCATTTGCAGATTTTTGACGAAACGGGACTGGACTTTTGGAAGAGCATACGACGTCTGTGAGGTATGTAAGGCTTCCCGCTCCTTCATTTGGCATATCTTAGTGTGTCAGTCGGATATGAGACCTTCCGGAGCATTTCTGCTCCTCGAAACCCGATCCACAGAAACGTTACTATTCATTCAATTCAATTGAAGCCTAAAGGCTCCATTTTGGCTAGAATGCCACTATTCGTCCAAAACCTATCGAAATGTGGTCGGGTAACCTAGAAATGATTATGTATGACCCTTGGCATATAACTGCTCGTAAAAATATGTTCGTCACCTCACATCGACTCGAGGTGGGTCCGCTACCCCAAAATGCCCGATTTGCCCTTCGGGCCATCTTTGAGAATAAAGTTGAAAGTACCACTTCTGATCTTTGGGGCATCCTCCTACGGGGTATGTTTGGACAATTCGATGCGCTAATCTATGTTTTGAACTATATGGACCATTTTGGAAACGTTTCGCAAAAAAAAAAATGAAACTTTATGTCGGCTAAGTATTCGACTATTTTGTATTCTAATATGACTTATGAGTTTACCTTGTTTTGAAACACTATTTTGAAATACGATTTGCATTTGTTTGCTCACGACTCCGCTCGTGCCTTATTATGACTTCGTTCACCGGTTCCCGGGCCGGTGTTGATTCGTGCGCCTTATGACAATTCGGCCGTATGCTGTGTTACGATTCCCGAGGCTTCGCCATAGGGCCGGGTTCCGTTTGGAGTTATGCTGTGATATGGCTCGTGATGCGATACGCTCACCGATGATTATGATTATGTTCGGGGATGTACGGAGATTTGAAACCTTCTGGTGTTATGCTGTGTGTGGCGCCAGCGTCGGAGTGGCGACCACGTTCTTAAGCGTTTGCATGATTTTGTTTGCATAAAATACATGTATATGATTTCGATACAGATTTTGACATACCAGTTTGTACCCCACTTTGACATTTGATTTGCTTTCGGTTTTGATCTATAATTCTGTACTCCGTGCTTTACATACTCAGTACATATTTCGTACTGACCCCCTTTCTTCGGGGGCTGCGTTTTATGCCCGCAGGTGCAGACATCGGTGATCCTCCGCAGTAGGCTTCACTTCTTGCTATTCCGGAGTACTCTTATTTGATCCGGAGTCCACTTTTGGTACAGACTCTTTTGCTTTGTATATATTTGGTATATTTGACTATTTGGGTACGGCGGGGCCCTGTCTCGCCATATGTCTTTGTTTTGAGTTCGTAGAGGCTTGTAGTCATATATGTGGGGCGAGGGTCCTATGTATGTTTGTCTGATTCCGTTTTCTGGTCTTAAGGCGGTTTGTTTGTTATGCCGGCCCCAAATGGCCCTTATGCTTATATTTGCACTTTTGACCGGCGATGTCCATTCCGCCGCTCAGTTTGTATTTAATACGACATTTTGATTTGGCACGACCGCTAAAGACATACTTGATATAAATTATGTTCGATATGATTTCGAAAAATTATGAAATAAGTTTGGATTTGAAAATGAACGTGCGATTCGGTTTGGGTACCCAGGTAGGGTGCCAGTCGCGGCCCACGGGGCTGGGTCGTGACAAAAGTGGTATCAGAGCGGTTTGTCCTCGGAATGTCTACAGGTCGTGTCTCGTAGAGTCTTGTTTATCGATGTGTTGTGCACCACGTCTATAAGCAGGAAGCTACAGGGCATTTAGGATGTTACTTTCTTTGTAATCTTAGATCGTGCGATAGAGCTGAGCTATTAGGATGATTTTGATCTGACTCGCCTTCGTGTTTGCAGTGATGCCTCCGAAGAAGGCAACGGCGGCCCAGAAGGGCAAGGCGAGGATTGGAGAGACTAGCCAGGCACAGCGAGCTACCCGGGCTCGTGTCTATGATTTTCCTGAGGATGTGCCTCATTCTGAGGGGTCTGCTACACCCCCACTAGTACAGCCTGGAGCAGGACCTTCAGCAGCTCCAGAGGTCCGTGTACCCGCACCTGAGACTCCAGCTCCTCAGCCAGGGGCGGAGGATAGGACCCTGAGGGAGGCTGTACAGCTGTTGATTACACTGGTAGCAGGACAGGCTCGCAGGCGCGGGCGGAGGGACGACGATGATGATGACAGGCGGGACAGCCTGAGAGTTCGGGAGTTTTTGCTATGTGGCCCTCCAGAGTTCTGCGGGTCTAAGCCCGACGAGGACCCCCACGACTTTATTCGGGAGATGCGACGCTCACTGGACTTGGTCAGGGCTTCAGAGACCGAGTCGGTTGAGCTGGCTTCGCACCGGCTTCGAGATGTGGCTACCCACTGGTACGAGACTTGGGAGTTGTCTAGGGGAGAGGGTGCCCCTCCAGCCACTTGGGATCAGTTTGTGACAGCATTCACCCGCCACTTTTTACCCCCAGAGTTACGGCGGGCACGGGCTGATCGATTCTTACGTCTGCAGCAGAGGGGTCGGAGTGTTCGTGAGTATAACCTTGAGTTTGATTCTCTGGCCCGATATGCACCGGCCGTGGTAGCAGATATGTCCGATCGGATGCACAGATATGTTATGGGATTGGACCGGTATTTGGTTGATAGTTGTATGGCAGTGTCATTGCAGGCAGACATGGACATTTCCCGGCTTCAGGCCTATGCGATGGGTATGGAGGACCGTCGCAGATCTGATCCTGCTGGCAGAGATCGAGACAGGAGGCCGCCCAAGAGGGCTAGATCCGTGGGTTATTCGGGGGATTCTCGAGGCGGACAGCCTCAGCAGCAGCAGCAGTCTGACAGATATTTTCCTCCTTCCGGCCGGGGTACTCAGTCAGGTAGCCGGAGATTCGATAGTACAGGACCGTCTGGGGCCGGTCAGAGCTCCAGAGTGGCAGGTTCACAGGTACCCAGGGGTCCCAGCCAGGCCAGACCACCCAGGCCCCGTTGTCCTCATTGCGGGAAGTCTCATCCCGGGGAGTGTTACCGAGCGACTGGAGCTTGCTTTTCGTGTGGTGGTCAGGGCCACTTTATGAGAGATTGTCCATTGGCTAGCGGTTCTGGTAGTGCTGCTCAGCAGACAGGGTCAGCCGCCGGTTCTTCTTCTGCTCCATCAGTTGCACGCCCTGGAGGGCGAGGTATGTCAGCACCGGCAGGACGCGGTCGAGGCCGCGGTGGCACTTCAGGTTCTAGCGGTCCCTCGAACCGCATATATGCTTTGGCCAGCCGCCAGGATCAGGAGGCTTCGCCAAATGTCGTCACAGGTACATTGCTGGTTTTCTCCAGATCTGTATATGCATTGATTGACCCTGGCTCTACTTTATCATATATTTCCCCGCTCGTTGCTAGTAAGATTGGGATAGTGTCTGAGCCTATAAAACCATTTGAGGTAGCTACGCCAGTTGGGGATTTTATTATAGCGAGACAGATTTATAAGGATTGTTCTGTGACCATTTATGATCGTAGCACTAAGGCTGATTTGATAGAGTTAGACATGCTTGAGTTTGACGTCATTATGGGCATGGACTGGTTGTCTTCCTGTTATGCTAATGTCGACTGCCAGAAAAAGGTAGTCCGTTTTCAGTTTCCAAGAGAACCAGTCATAGAGTGGTTCGGATCTACAGCATCGCCGAGGGGTAAGTTTATTTCATACCTCAAGGCTAAGAAGATGATCCAGAAGGGGTATATCTATCATTTGGTTCGTGTGCACGATACTGCCGCGGAGGTACCTACCCTTCAGTCTGTTCCGGTCGTCAGCGAGTTTCCAGATGTTTTTCCTGATGAGCTTCCTGGCCTTCCGCCTGAGCGGGAGATTGATTTTTCTATTGAGTTGATGCCGGATACGCAGCCTATATCTATTCCTCCGTACAGAATGGCACCAGCTGAGTTGAAGGAGTTGAAGGAGCAGCTGAAAGATTTGCTGGATAAGGGCTTTATTAGACCCAGCACATCACCCTGGGGAGCGCCGGTACTGTTTGTCAGAAAGAAAGACGGGTCATTGCGGATGTGTATCGACTACCGGCAGCTGAATAAGGTGACTGTTAAGAATAAATATCCCCTCCCCCGGATTGATGACTTGTTTGACCAGCTGCAGGGTGCTAGACACTTTTCAAAGATAGATCTGCGTTCCGGTTATCATCAGGTGCGAGTACGGGAGTCAGATATCCCGAAGACTGCTTTCAGGACTCGGTACGGGCATTATGAGTTCAGATTTATGTCTTTCGGGCTGACTAATGCTCCAGCAGTATTTATGGATCTGATGAACCGGGTATTTCGGCCTTTCCTGGATATGTTTGTTATTGTGTTTATTGATGATATTCTGATTTACTCGCGATCAGTCGAGGAGCATTCAGATCATTTGAGGACGGTACTTGGCATCCTCCGTCAGCAGAAGTTATATGCTAAATTCTCTAAGTGTGAGTTCTGGTTGACTTCTGTGGCATTTTTGGGCCATATTGTCGGCGCAGATGGTATTCGGGTTGACACGTAGAAGATTGAGGCTGTGCAGAATTGGCCCAGGCCTACTACACCGACAGAGGTGCGTAGTTTTCTTGGATTGGCTGGGTATTACCGCAGGTTCGTGGAGGATTTCTCTTCTATTTCAGCACCACTGACGAGGCTTACCCAGAAAGCAGCAAAATTCCAGTGGACAGATGCTTGCGAGCGCAGCTTTCAGATGCTGAAGGAGAGATTGATTACAGCACCAGTTTTGGCTCTTCCAGAGGGATCTGACGGGTATGTTGTCTATTGTGACGCCTCTGGTATTGGGATAGGATGTGTATTGATGCAGCACGGTCGAGTCATAGCCTATGCTTCCCGGCAGCTCAGACCGCACGAGAAAAACTATCCCACTCATGATCTTGAGTTGGCCGCGGTGATTCATGCTTTGAAGATTTGGCGGCATTATTTATATGGGGTCCATGTTGATATCTATACGGACCATAAGAGTCTCCAGTATATTTTCAGACAGAAGGAACTAAATTTGCGGCAGCGGAGATGGCTTGAGTTACTAAAGGATTACGACGTTGATATTCTGTACCATCCGGGGAAAGCCAATGTGGTAGCTGATGCGCTTAGCCGCAAGTCCGTGGGCAGTCTGGCTGATGTTCCATCTGATAAGAGAGATTTGGTTCGTGATATTCATCAGCTGGCCAGCCTTGGAGTTCGTTTGGTGGATTCTGGAGATTCTGGGATTTTTGTTCGTCTAGTTGCTGAGTCATCTATTATTCAGGAGGTAAAGCAGCGCCAGTTTGAGGATCCTCTTTTGATTCAGTACAGAGATGTGGCCCTTAGTAAATCGAAGACTCAGTTTGAGATCTCGCCTGACGGAGTATTATTATATGACGGCAGATTCTGTGTACCGGACGTTACGGGCTTACGGCGGCAGATTATGGGCGAGGCCCATAATGCACGATATTCTGTCCATCCTGGTTCCACTAAAATGTACCGGGACCTCAGGTGTTTGTATTGGTGGGACGGCATGAAGAAAGATATTGCTGAGTTTGTTAGTCAGTGCCCGAACTGCCAGCAAGTTAAGATCGAGCATCAGAAGCCCGGTGGATTATTACAGGAGATGGAAATTCCAGCCTGGAAATGGGAGATGATTAATATGGATTTCGTTGTTGGACTACCGCGCACTCCACGCAGGTACGACTCTATCTGGGTTGTTGTTGACAGGCTAACGAAATCAGCCCATTTCCTTCCGGTTCGGACTACTTATTCGGCTGAGGACTATGCCAGATTGTATATCAGAGAGATAGTCAGACTTCACGGAGTCCCGATATCTATTATTACTGACCGAGGTACCCAGTTTACAGCAAATTTCTGGAGGTCATTTCAGGAGGGATTAGGGACTCAGGTGAGTCTCAGTACAGCTTTTCACCCTCAGTCCGACGGGCAGGCCGAGCGCACTATTCAGACGCTCGAAGATATGTTGCGGGCCTGCGTTATTGATTTCAGGGGCAGCTGGGATGATCATTTGCCGCTTATTGAGTTTGCCTATAATAACAGTTATCACTCCAGCATTCAGATGGCTCCGTACGAGGCCCTTTACGGCAGGAGATGCAGGTCTCCTATTGGCTGGTTTGACGTGGGCGAGACTAAGTTGATTGGGCCAGATGTGATCCAGGAGGCTGTAGATAAGGTAAAGCTTATTCGAGAACGATTATTGGCTGCTCAGAGTCGACAGAAAGCTTATGCAGATAGACGACGTCGACCGTTAGAGTTCCGGATTGGCGACTGGGTATTCCTGAAGGTGTCGCCCATGAAGGGTGTCATAAGATTCGGTAAAAAGGGTAAGTTGAGCCCCCGGTACATTGGACCGTATCAGATCGTGCGAAAGATAGGCGAGGTCGCCTATGAGCTAGACTTACCATCCGACTTGGAGGCCGTACACCCGGTGTTTCATGTGTCTATGTTGCGGAAATGTATTGGTGATCCTGCCAGGATATTCCCAGTAGATGACATTCAGGTGACGGAGCAGTTATCTTATGACGAGCAGCCTATATCTATTCTGGATCGACAGGTGCGGAGACTACGCACTAAAGAAGTGCCCTCCGTCAAAGTCCTGTGGCGCAACAATAATCGGGAGGCGGAGGACGAGATGAAGAAGAAATATCCCCACCTGTTTCCGACATCCACAGGTAATCTAATTTCTTTTTCAGTTTGTTGTGTTGATTGATAAAATGAACTATGTATGTCATTATTAAAAAGGGACACTCCTGCCTTGATCATAAGACCTTATAAGATTAATTTAACATTCGGGGACGAATGTTCTTAACGGGGGGAGAATGTTATGTCCCGTGTTTTCGTATAATTGGAAATCGTGAAATAATTACGACTTGTGGATTATAAGGACATATTTTGATTTTAGTGAATATGACTATGTTGGTTATGGAATTATTAATGTTAAGACCTCGGGGTAGGCCGAGAATAAATTTGAAATTTCGGAAATTAGTTTCGGGAATTACAAAACGGGACTTTTGTGAATTGGGCCAAGAATTGAAGTACAACAAAATTGAGGCCCAAATGTTTAGGGTGGCCGGCCAAGGCCAAGCCCAAGCTTCATTTTAAGTGGTCATGTGTTTATCACATGACCCTTAATCAATATATATCCTTATGTTCCCTTTGAACTTTCAAGAAAAACCAAGATAAACACAAAAGAAATTGAAGAATGCCCTCTTGAGGCTCTCGGCCGAACCACATATTCCTCAACAAAATATTTTTCTAGCCTTTTGTTTTGATCACAAAATCGTGTCCCTTTGGTAAGTATAGTAAGCACAAGACGCTCTCCGACGTGATACAATTTGTTTGGCACAAGAACTACGTTTGCGACAAGCCGGAAAATCAAGAAAAGGTAAGAATTTTGCCCCTCTAATGTTATAGAATTGATATGAATGTGTTAAGGATTGGAAATAGACGAGAATCCCGTAATTTTGATATAAATAGAAAGCCGTGGGTGTGTGTGGATAGTGTGTGTTGGCCGTGATCCATAGAGAGGAAAATTGATGTGAATTGATCTTGGTTAAGTTGGTATAATGTGTTGTTGTGACCTTTATGTCGTAAATGATTAATTGGTGAATGAAATTGGCGTTGAAAAATGATTTTGGATATTATCGGAAAGCGTATACCCTTGGTATCATTATGTATATCATTGTATATTTAGGGTGCTAGAGACTTTAGATATGAACTTAATGATGTTAATGAATTCGGAATGAAACGACGTGAGTTAGAATGTTCGTCGTGAACTTTTGATTGCTTTGAAGAATTATGGAACATAATGGATTTTGGTGTAATTTCGTGTATGGCTTGGATTGTAGTTAGGATGTGATTGTATAAGTTTGAATGTAAAAATGAATACAATTATGTAGATTTAGAATTGGAGTTTTGAAAGCTTGAATGAAAGTTGCCAACTTAGATAGCAAAGTAGAACTTTGAAGCTAGAATGGTTTGATTGTTGTTTGTGTTGTTTGTTGTCGTGTGGGCTGTTGTGGTTGATGTATTTTGAGCCGAGCTAAGCCTCGGGGATGTTAGATTTATAGGGGAAATGCTGCCGAAATTTCGGTAGGCAAAATTGGAGTTAAAGGCATTTTTAAGCCTAAGAATCTCAATTGGTAACTTTGACCATTTGCAGATTTTTGACGAAACGGGACTGGACTTTTGGAAGAGCATACGACGTCTGTGAGGTATGTAAGGCTTCCCGCTCCTTCATTTGGCATATCTTAGTGTGTCAGTCGGATATGAGACCTTCCGGAGCATTTCTGCTCCTCGAAACCCGATCCACAGAAACGTTACTATTCATTCAATTCAATTGAAGCCTAAAGGCTCCATTTTGGCTAGAATGCCACTATTCGTCCAAAACCTATCGAAATGTGGTCGGGTAACCTAGAAATGATTATGTATGACCCTTGGCATATAACTGCTCGTAAAAATATGTTCGTCACCTCACTTCGACTCGAGGTGGGTCCGCTACCCCAAAATGCCCGATTTGCCCTTCGGGCCATCTTTGAGAATAAAGTTGAAAGTACCACTTCTGATCTTTGGGGCATCCTCCTACGGGGTATGTTTGGACAATTCGATGCGCTAATCTATGTTTTGAACTATATGGACCATTTTGGAAACGTTTCGCAAAAAAAAAAATGAAACTTTATGTCGGCTAAGTATTCGACTATTTTGTATTCTAATATGACTTATGAGTTTACCTTGTTTTGAAACACTATTTTGAAATACGATTTGCATTTGTTTGCTCACGACTCCGCTCGTGCCTTATTACGACTTCGTTCACCGGTTCCCGGGCCGGTTTTGATTCGTGCGCCTTATGACAATTCGGCCGTATGCTGTGTTACGGTTCCCGAGGCTTCGCCATAGGGCCGGTTCCCGTTTGGAGTTATGCTGTGATATGGCTCGTGATGCGATACGCTCACCGATGATTATGATTATGTTCGGGGATGTACGGAGATTTGAAACCTTCTGGTGTTATGCTGTGTGTGGCGCCAGCGTCGGAGTGGCGACCACGTTCTTAAGCGTTTGCATGATTTTGTTTGCATAAAATACATGTATATGATTTCGATACAGATTTTGACATACCAGTTTGTACCCCACTTTGACATTTGATTTGCTTTCGGTTTTGATCTATAATTCTGTACTCCATGCTTTACATACTCAGTACATATTTCGTACTGACCCCCTTTCTTCGGGGGCTGCGTTTTATGCCCGCAGGTGCAGATATCGGTGATCCTCCGCAGTAGGCTTCACTTCTTGCTATTCCGGAGTACTCTTATTTGATCCGGAGTCCACTCTTGGTACAGACTCTTTTGCTTTGTATATATTTGGTATATTTGACTATTTGGGTACGGCGGGGCCCTGTCTCGCCATATGTCTTTGTTTTGAGTTCGTAGAGGCCTGTAGTCATATATGTGGGGCGAGGGTCCTATGTATGTTTGTCTGATTCCGTTTTCTGGTCTTAAGGCGGTTTGTTTGTTATGCCGGCCCCAAATGGCCCTTATGCTTATATTTGCACTTTTGACCGGCGATGTCCATTCCGCCGCTCAGTTTGTATTTAATACGACATTTTGATTTGGCACGACCGCTTAAGACATACTTGATATAAATTATGTTCGATATGATTTCGAAAAATTATGAAATAAGTTTGGATTTGAAAATGAACGTGCGATTCGGTTTGGGTACCCAGGTAGGGTGCCAGTCGCGGCCCACGGGGCTGGGTCGTGACACAGACCCTGGAAGATATGTTATGGGTATGTGTGCTAGATTTTGGTGGTAGTTGGGATGACCACTTACGTCTTATTGAGTTTGCATACAACAACAACTATCATTCCAGTATTCAAATGGCCCCGTATGAAGCTCTATATGGGAGAAAATGTAGATCCCCAATTGGGTGGTTTGAAGTAGCAAAGGTACAACTAATTGGCCCTAAGTTGATTCATCAAGCGGTGGAAAAGGTCAAGGTTTTCCGAGATCGACTATTGACAGCCCAAAGTCGTTAGAAATCTTATGTGGACAACCGTCGACGCGACTTAGAATTCAGAGTTGATGATTGGGCATTCTTGAAGGTATCACCGATGAAAGGCGTGACCAGATTTGGTAAGAAGGGAAAGTTAAGTCCTCGATATATTGGACCTTATAAGATTGTCCGCAAGATAGGCCAAGTAGCTTATGAACTGGATTTACCTCCAGAGCTTGAATCAGTCCACCCAGTCTTTCTTGTGTCAAATGCTCCACAAATGTGTTGGAGATCTTGCTATAATCATGACAATTAACGATATTCAAGTTACAGAAAAGTTGGCTTATGAAGAGGTGCCTATAGCCATACTAGATAGGCAAGTACGGAAACTTAGAAATAAAGAGGTAGCCTTAGTTAAGGTCATGTGGCAGAACAATAATCAAGAGGAAATGACTTGGGAAGCGGAAGAAAACATGAAGTTCAAGTACCTGCAATTGTTTCCACCCCCGGAGGAGATTCAAGATGAGACGTCGTTATCATAAGGTATGTGATGCTTTCTTTTAATGATTTTGGTCATGTGTGGCCATATTTTCTTACTATTGTGCTGTTACCCTATGAGGTGATGTTATTGCGGCCTGTTGGGACAAGATGGTAGCGCCATATTATAGGGAAAACTCTGGCAAAATTTTTGTAGGATTCCCGAGAACTTAACATTCGAGGACGAACGTTTTTAAAAGGGGGGAAGAATGTTATACCTCTCGTTTTATTGCAAGGAGATTTTGGCTCATTGGTGGTGTGTACCTTCGGTTCGGTAATCCGCAGTAGAGTTTTGGACATGAGATATTTCACCTTGTATGTGTATAGGAGTATAAGTATGCATTCTTGACATTACGAGGGAATTAGAAGTGAAACGAATCGAATCGGAGCAAATCAGAGTAGTTCAGAAAACTGCTGAAACCAGTCAATCGTCGTCTGGCACCGTCGACGAGGTTCTTCAATCAGACATCTCAGGCGGCAGTTCGACGGGGCATGTCAACGGACCGTCGTCCCTGCTTGTCGACCTGCGAATCTGGAACTTTTCAGCCCTGGTTATAAATATAAAATCCCACGTTTTATTCCATTATTTCTCCCAAAAACAGATCCTATATCTCTCTAGAACCCTCTAAAACCCGCCTTCCATTTTCTACAATAAATCTATACCAAGAAACCAAGATCAAAATTAAAGACTAAGAGATTCATGTACTAGGAAGCCTATTAGGGTTTGTGATGAGTAATAATTTCTTTGGCATTGTTACATCCCGTACTTCTGAAGAAGCACTTGTTAAATTTAAGCGTAAGTATGTCGAGCTATGGCTAAGTAAAATAAATTTGGAATATATGAAGCGAAGCATTATTAAGTATATTTTATGAGTAAAGAATGTATATAAAGAATACAGGAAGATACTATAAGGAAATGAGTAGAAGAAATTGAGTAATATGACTTTGGAGAAAAGATGGGCAAGGTTTCGTACGATGATTCTGGTCCAACTTGGGGAAGGAATATCTTTTAGAGTATGAGGAGTTTTGAGGTGAAACAAAATCCTAAAATGAAGTCCGTCGAGTCTAGTTTCCAATGCAATAAACCGCTCGTCGATACGACTTCGGAGTACAGAATTATGGACGTTACAAGTTAGCCTGATAAAGTAGAACCGCGTGCAACAGTAACTACTACAGTAACCGACTTGCTACAGTACCGTTACAGTACTGCTACCATACCGACCTTGAGCTTCTATTTAAGACCAAATATCTGGTCTTTGGCTTCATTTTCTCCACTCCTCTCCATCAAAAATCTCCCAAGAGACCCAAGAAACATTGAAGAATCATTGTTTTTTAGCGGATTAAAGTAATGGGACTACATCCGAGGCTCGGGAACCGTAGAGAGTTTTGTATTTCTTGTTTTATACATCAAATCCGGACAGATCAAAAGGAGCCTATTGAAGATAAATAAGATTTCAAGTTCTTCCAACCTTGATTGAGGTAAAGATATTCCTTATTATTGCGAACTGTATCAAGGAGATTTAGTTGTTAAAGCTTTGTAAAGTCAATTGATTGGTTAAGAAATTGAGTAAACATCGTGTGGGATGTTTTATTGAATATATTTTGGTATTGATGATGTTGTTGATGTTAGCGCTATTGTTGTTGTTGTTTTGTTGGTATTGTGATTTCAGGCTAGGGATATAAACAGGGGAGATGCTGCCCAAATTTCGGCAAAGTTTAAGAGGGTTTAATTTGAAGGCTTAAGACAAGCATATGATAATCAGCCTAATAATGGTATGAATGGTTTTATATGTAGATTACGAGACTACGAATGATCTTATGTAGCTTACAAGACAGAAAGTAAGTTGGAAAAGTCGAGAAGTAAGCTTCCTGGTATGTTAAGGCTCGTCCCTTTTCTTTTAAAGGCATGATTCATATTGTATGAGTCCATAAGTGTTTCCATAACCTCCTTGATTTCACAAGCTAGAAGTTTATGACTCTTAAAGTTTCCTATGATGTTAAAAATGAGAATGTTTTTATGAGGATTACGTTGAGGATGATTTTATGCTTAAAGGTCTCAAATATGATTTCAATGATGATGTAAAAATGTTAAGCTATTTCATGATTTTCTCGACTAATTTCATTATTGTTGATCTCACCTTATAAATTGTTCCTTCAAAGTGGGATAGAGCGATAGTTTTTAGTTGAACTCCTATGCATGCCATGAGTATAATATATGTATATAGCTATTTTGTGATATTACAGAGTTCTATTATTTCATTTTGATTATGCACTGCACTTCTTTTCATTCTTCATGTATATATAGACACAGTTGACAGGGGTGACGCTATGACCATTGTTGTATATATATAAGGCATAGTTGACAGGGGGTGACGCTTTGATATTTGTTGTGTGTATATATGGCACAGTTGACAGGGGGTGACGCTGTGGCCTTTGTTGTGATGTGTATATGTATGGCACAGTTGATAGAGGGTGACGCTGTGGCCTTTGTTGTGATGTGTATATGTATGGCACAGTTGACAGGGGGGGTGACGCTTTGGCCTTTGTTGTGATATTTCTATGGATATATGTGTTTCTTTGATATAGCGGTACTGATGCATTTATTTTGCTCATTCATTGACATGTCTTAAATGTTTTCTAGGATTTTATGTACATGTTGATTTCATGCTTTACATACTCAGTACACTATTCGTACTGACCCCCTTTATTCGGGGGCTGCGTTACATGCCCGCAGGTACAAACACTCAGTTTGGTAACCCTCCGGTTTAAGACTTCTGTCACACCCCAGTCCTGATAGGGCATGATGGGCACCCGACCCTTTACTTAGAGCCGAGCGAACCCGCTGGTTCTCGTTATATTCATAATCTCACTGGACTCTTAAACCACGAAATGAAATGCATGATGAAAGCTTTTCAAAAACATTCTTTTCGTCTTTCTCAAATCAAGTAAAATCTGTAATCATATGAAATTTGTAACATAATCCATAATGATACATCAACTTGCAGAGCCGCTTGCAAGACTAACATGCTATATACGTGACTCTGTCTGCAAAGTCTCTAATATAAATCAATATACAACAACATAGATACTCTGACTCGGCAACACTCCGGAAGGAAATGGAGCTCGCCAATCCAGCTGGAACAGCTTCTAGCAATACCCTCTACTCATCTATATACACCTCCGTGGCAAAAAACGCAGCGTCCACAAGAAGGGACGTCAGTACGAGTAATGTACTGAGTATGCAAGGCATGAACAATACCATAAGATCATAGTAAGAGACGTAAAGCACAGCATAGAGTAAGGAAATAACCTGTACCTCGGTTTGCCTCTTAAGGCGGATATCATGCATGCTAACTTTACCTTTTAAAGAAACAAATAAATATTTACAAGTAAACTGCCCGACCATATAGGTACGGTGTAATATTGCCCAACCATTTAGGCACGGTGTGATCATCATTAGCCCGCGTCCAGGCCTCCCGCGTCCGGGGTAATCATAAACTACCCACTGCAGTGGTGTGTCTGCCTGGCCGCCTATTGGACGGCGCGGTGTTATACTGCCCGGCCATGTAGGCACGGTGTTAGTAAAATACATACATAATTATAAAGCATGCATGAGAGCCCAAGTGAAAGCTACAACTCTATCGGAGTGACGTAAGGTCTGTAACCTCCGATTTATATTATGGAATAATCATCATCGATATATCTCACCTCGAAGGAACAATTCATGTGGTGAGACCAAAAACAATGAGCAATTCAAGGAAATCATGAAATAAATTCGATAATCTCATAATAGCATTAAAATCATAAGCTTTGGAACTTCTAGAACCAAAATCATCGTCATCATGCGCATCATAGAAAACATCTCATCATAGAAAACATCTCATCTTCTTTATCCTTATAAAGCATACTCATCTTTAGCGTCATAAGAAACTCTTGGAATCATGAAACTTTAACTTTTGAGGATAAAGACATTATGGAAAACATCTCATCTTTTGTATCATAGGAAACTTTTAAGAATCATGAGTTTCTAACTCTTGGAAATAAGAAGGTTATGGAAACGTATGTGGAATCACAGCATAAGAATCATGCCTTTGAAAGAAGGGGACTAGCCTTAACATACCTTTTTTGGTCGCCTTAACTCTAACTATTCAACGCTTGGCCTCCCAGGCTCGTAAATCTGTATTCAAGAAATTTTATACTATTGTTAGACTCATCTTCATAGGCCCGTCTTAAGCTATCACGACCCAGCTAGGGGCCGCGACGGGTACCCGGGGCTAACCGCCGATCACCGCTCGCTCTATTACCCTCCTTACCTGATTAATGCCTTATCATCACATTTATGCTTAAAAAATGGAAAAAGATCATAACTTATATGGAAACATAAACACTTGTGTCTATAGAAAGGTTTGGTACACCAAAATAATGAGTGCACGTATACATGAAACATGTGAGACTATGATACCCACACTACGCATCTTCGAGCCTCTACTGACGTACTATACAATGGACGGAACAAGACTCCGTCATGCCCAAAATATATATATACATATGTACCAAAAGGGAAATCATAAGCACCTCCGAACAATGGAGTTCTCTCAACAGCTGACAGCTCCTAAGTATCTGGATCAAGCTCGCCTCCCTGTCTACCTGTGGGCATGAACGCAGCGTCCAAAGAAGGGACGTCAGTACGAATATTGTACTGATTATGAGAGGCATGAACAATGAAGAAAGGCATCAATAATATAATGAGAGCATCAATAAAAAGCATATGGATCTGACCGATAATCATAAATGGAATAATGCATGCTGTCTTACTCATACTTATCATCGTAACATGTATGCATCATATGCAAGCTGCCCGCCCACGTCGGAACAGTGTGATAATCAATAATATAAGCCCGCGTCTAGGCCGCCCGCGTCCGGGGTACCATCTCATGCCGCCCACTAGTGGTGTCTACCCACGCCCGAAGGTCGTGGTGTATCCGTATCTCCGCCCGCCGAAGCGGTGTCTGCCCGGCCAACTAGGCCCGGTATGCAATGCTCATGCCATGCTTATCATTAAATAATCATAATAATGTACTTATTGTAAAATATTTATCTTATCATAACACATGCGTAAGGTTTGAGAACAACTTTACTCTATCGGGGTGACGTAAGGTCATGACCCCCCCCCCCCCCGATGACTTTATGGAGCAATTACGGACATTCTGCCTCACCTTGAAAGGATTAATACATAAGGTGAGTGTAGGCAAGGACTAACATCATCATATCGTATAACTTATCTCATATAGACATTTAACTTTTTGGAATGTAGAAGCTCATGGAAAGATGGTAATTCGGACTATAATATTCATGCCATTGGAAAGAAAGGACTAGCCTCACATACCTTGTCGTTTAGGTAAGTTGTTGTCCACTTATTCTCCTTCGATACCACGTCGTCACCTTCATGAGAGAATTCGTATTACATTAGTTAATCGACTATGAGAACGCATTGTTATTCCTAGAGAAAATTAGGCGGCATTTCCTTTGAGTTTAACACTTATATCATGACCTATACACCATTTGTAACGTATTCATAATTATAACACGTCAACTTCTATGATTCCATCCAACTACCATTCCATAGTGACACCATTTACTCAATCATGACCCATTCCTATGTTCTTCTAGATTTTAAGTATCTAAGCCTTCCAATACCTTGAATCACGTGGTATAGTCATGAAACATACCTTAAATGATGATTGAACAGGCCTTGAGTTGAAATACTTCACTTAGCCAAAACCCTAGTTCCACCCTTTTAAGGATTTCTTGACTTAGATGATCCTTTGATGCGTTCTTACACTTGTTTTCATGAACTTAGTGGTGTTGATCTTGATGTTCCATTTGATTCTCTTGAATTCTTATGGAGGAAATATTTGGAGATTTCTAGAGAATTCTTGAGTTGTATGGATGAATAATGAAATGTAATGAAGCCTAAGGCCCTTTTAATAATCACAAAACTGATCTTTAATGAAATATTGTCGGGATGAACAGTGGTCGTAAACCACAGTTTACGGTCCGTCCTCCGCGATCGTCTTTAAGCATTTCAAAAACAGAAAGTTTGGCTGAGGGACATGGCAGTTTACGACCGAGGTTTTCGGTCCGTAAACCAGTTTACGGGTCGTTCTCCAAGTCGTTTTTAGCCATTTCAACACTTTGACAGAACTTGAAATTTTTGGACAGCTGGAGGACGATTGCACTATACGGTCCGTAAATCACTTTACGGGCCGTATAGTGCCCTTTATGACCACTGTGCTGAAAATTTTCCGCCACCTTCTTATTTCCAAAAATTCACAATTAGTCATTCCCGACTTAATAAAACATCATCCACTCAAGCCCTTCATTGTTCTACTCATCACACAAGTACGGAAAAATTTCCGAGGTGTAACATTCTTCCCCCCTTTTGGAACATTCGTCCTCGAATGTTCGACACTCGGGAATTTTAGAAATTTTTTTTGCCAGAGTTTCCTTTGTAATTTTACTCTACCAACCTGTCACAGCAAGCCACAATATCATGGCCTTACAAGGCTACATCACACTATCAACACATCCATGGCCACACACGACTAAAAGCATAATACTAAGGTGTACATACCTTACATCGTCGACGCTTCACCTTGAATCTCCTCCGGGGACTGGAACAAATGCGGGTACATGGATTTCATCTTCTCCTCCGCTTCCCAAGTCATTTCTTCTCGATTGCTGTTTCGCCATAGGATTTTCACTGAAGCTACTTCTTTGTTCCGGAGCCTTCGCATTTGTCTATCCAAAATGGCAATAGGTACTTCTTCATATGTCAGCTTCTCTGTCACCCGCACATCGTCAACCGGGACTATTGTTGTAGGATCCCCGATACACTTGCGGAGCATCGAAACATGAAACACCGGATGGACTGATTCAAGCTCCGAAGGTAGGTCCAATTCATATGCTACCTGTCCCACCTTACAGAAAATTTTATAAGGTCCGATGTATCTTGGGCTCAACTTCCCCTTTTTGCCAAATCTCATCACCCCTTTCATTGGCGATACCTTCAGAAATACCCAGTCATTTTCCTGAAATTCTAAATCCCGTCGGCGATTGTCTGCATAGGACTTTTGGCGACTTTGAGCTGTTAACAGTCGGTCTCGAATCACTTTAAACTTTTCAACTGCTTGTTGGATCGAGTCGGGGCCTATCAATTGTACTTCTCCGGTTTCAAACCATCCAATTGGAGATCTGCATTTCCTTCCATATAAGGCTTCATACGGGGCTATTTGAATACCGGAATGGTAGCTATTGTTATAACCAAATTCGATAAGGGGTAAATGCTCGTCCCAACTACCCCCAAAATCCAACAAACACGCTCGGAGCATATCCTCAAAGGTCTGAATGGTGCGCTCGGCTTGTCCGTTCGTTTGTGGATGAAATGTTGTGCTGAATTTGACCTGAGTACCTAACCCTTCTTGAAAAGATTTCCAAAACTTAGCTGTAAACTGGGCCCCTCTGTCTGTAATAATGGCCAAAGGGATCCCATGAAGGCGCACGATTTCCTTTAAATATAACCTGGCATAGTCTTCTGCTGAATACGTGGTTCTAACTTGGAGGAAATGACCTACTTTCGTGAGTCTGTCCACGATCACCCATATAGAGTCATATTTGCCTCGGGAGCAGGGTAACCCCACAATAAAATCCATATTAATCTCCTCCCATTTCCAGGTAGGAATTTCTATCGCCTGCAATAAGCCCCCTGGCTTCTGATGTTCTGCTTTCACCTGTTGGCAGTTCGGACACTGCGCCACAAATGCTGCTATGTCTCGTTTCATGCCATCCCACCAATATAGCAATTTAAGATCGTGATACATTTTGGTCGTACCTGGATGAATGGAATACCGAGAATGATGCGCTTCTTCTAAAATTTGCTGGCATAATTTTGCCACATCCGGGACACACAGTCTGTCTCAGTACCTAAGAACCCCATCTATGGAAACTGCAAATGGAGACTTCTCTTTCCCACGGGATACATCCCTGTGATGACACATCTGTGGATCTTCGTACTGGCGTTCTTTTATCTCCGCATTCAGGGGCGATACCGCAGGATCATTAACACTAATTCCTTCCTTACCCGAATCAATTACACGTACCCCAAGATTTGCTAGTTGAAAGAGCTCACGAACCATTTCTTTCTTTTCTGAAGGGACTTCACTTAAACTGCCCATTGATCGACGGCTAAGCGCGTCTGCTATCACATTCGCTTTCCCGGGGAGGTATAAAATATTCACGTCATAATCCTTCAACAATTCCAACCACCGCCTCTGCCGTAGGTTCAACTCCTTCTGCTTAAAAATATGTTGAAGACTCTTGTGATCTGTATAGATATCGACGTGCACACCGTATAGATAATGCCTCCATATCTTTAAGGCATGAATAACCGTAGCCAATTCGAGATCATGAGTCGGATAATTCTGTTCATGTTTCCGCAACTGTCTCGAAGCATATGCAATAACCTTGCCATGCTGCATCAACACACATCCTAGTCCCACACCGGAAGCGTCACAATACACGACATAACCATCCGGCCCTTCTGGAAGTGTTAACACTGGAGCCGAGGTCAATCTATCTTTTAGCTCTTGGAAACTACGCTCACAAGCATCATTCCACTGAAATTTTTCTGACTTCTGGGTTAGCTTCGTTAATGGGGATGAAATAGATGAAAAGCCCTCTACGAATCTTTGATAATAACCTGCCAAACCCAGAAAACTATGAACTTCTGCAGGCGTCGTAGGCCTTGGCCTAGTCTTCAAGGCTTCTATTTTCTGAGTGTCGACTCGGATGCCATCATCTGAAATAACATGGCCTAGAAAGGCCACAGAATTTAGCCAAAACTCGCACTTTGAGAACTTCGCATATAATTCTCGGGCTCGGAGAACGCCAAGAACAATTCTTAGGTGGTCTGCATGTTCTGACTCTGTGCGAGAATATACCAGAATATCATCGATAAATACTATCACGAAGAGATCCATAAATGGCCTGAACACATTATTCATTAAATTTATGAACACCGTTGGGGCATTTGTCAATCCAAACGACATCACTCGGAACTCGTAGTGACCATATCTTGTCCTGAAGGCAGTCTTAGGAATATCTGCTTCTCTAATTCTCACCTGATGATAACCCGATCTCAGATCTATCTTGGAAAACCACTTAGCGCCCTGTAACTGATCAAACAAATCATCGATTCTGGGAAGAGGATATTTATTCTTTATTGTTACCTTGTTCAACTGTCTGTAGTCGATACACATTCGTAGAGATCCGTCCTTCTTCTTTACGAACAGGAGTGGTGCTCCCCACGGCAAAGAACTGGGTCTTATAAACCCCTTCTCAAGTAAATCTTTTAGCTGTGCTTTTAGCTCTTTCAGTTCTGCTGGAGCCATTCGATAAGGGGGAATGGAAATAGGCTCGGCGTCTGGTAATACATCGATAGCAAAGTCGATTTTCCTTTCTGGAGGAAGACCTGGACGTTCATCCGGGAATACATCTGCAAACTCATTTACTACCGGGACAGATTGGAAAACTGGTGGCCTTGCCTCCGTATCATGAACCCGAACAAGATGATAAATATAGCCCTTGGCTATCATCTTTCTCGCCTTGAGGTAGGAAATAAACCTACCCCTAGGGGATGCTGTGTTGCCCTTCCATTCAAGTATGGGCTCTCCCGGAAGTTGGAATCGAACCATTTTCGTCCGGTAATCAACATTAGCATAGCACGAGGCCAACCAATCCATTCCCATAATCGCGTCGAAGTCTATCATTTCCAGCTCGATCAAATCGGCTCGAGTCTGGTGGTCACATATCACAACGACACAATTTGTATATACCTTCCTCGCTATTACGGGATCACCAACCGGAGTGAACACCTCGAAAGGTTTAATTGGCTCAGGCTTCACCCCAATACAATCAGCAACATATGGGGTAACATAGGGGAAAGTAGAACCCGGATCAATCAAAGCATATACCTCACAGGAAAATATAGTCAAGGTACCTGTGACAACATCGGGGGAGGATTCAAGATCCTGTCGCCCTGCTAAAGAATATACGCAGGGCTGAACAGCGCCGGAAGTAGATGCTCCCCCTCTGCCTCTGCCTCTACCTGCTGTAGTCTGGGAAGTCTGTGCTGTCGGACGCACCGAAGAAGAACCCGATGCTGAACCTGTGGGCTGAGTCCCTGCTCTATCTCTCACCGAAGGGCAATCCCTCATTATGTGACCAACTTGCCCGCATGCATAACAAGCATCGGTACCCTGACGACACTTTCCGGAATGTAATTTACCGCACTGGCTACACCGCGGTACTGGGGGGTCTCCTCTAGGTAAAATCTCCCTTAAACTGGAAATCTGAGGCCCTCGAGCTCTGGCCCTGCCCTGATTGAAAAGAACGGTCAAACCTCCTATCTGAGAACCGGGGAGGCGCACTGGTCGCTGACTGACCTGAGTGCCTAGAATGCATCTGTCTCGATCCCCCTCTATACTCACTGCTTGCCCCCGTAGATCTAGCTCTCTTACCTTGCCTTCGGTCATTATCCCGATCACTTCTTTGCTACTGTTGTCGTTCCTCCAGGTTCTGAGCATGTGCCTGTATTCGGGAAATATCCATCCCGTCTTGCAAGGAGGTTGTCAAGCAATCTCTAAATAGGTGTGGCCCAAAACCACTCACAAATCTATGAACTCGATCGCCCATATCAGCCACCATAGTCGGGGCATACCTGGCCAGGGAATTAAACTGCATACTATACTCTCGGGCACTCATACTTACTTGCTTTAAATTCAAGAACCTGTCCGCTCTAGCTCGGCGGACCTCAGGTGGCAAGTAATGACGAATAAAGGCATCCACAAATTTTTGCCAAACGGGAGGTGGTGCATTCTCTCCTCTTGATATTATCCAATTTTTGTACCATAGCAACGCCACATCGCGGAGTCTATAAGAGGCCAACTCTACCGATTTGGTCTCAAAAGCATACATAAGTTTCAGCGTCCTCGACATCTCATCAACAAAGCCTTGGGGGTCCTCATCCGGCTTCGACCCGAAAAATTCCGGAGGATTTAAAGTCAAGAAATCACGGGCTCTCATACTGGCCGATTGATCACTTGGGCCCGCATTCTGTCGTTGTGCCTGAGCAGCGACCAACTGCGTCAATAAATGTATGGCCTCGGATACCTGTTGACCCGAAGTAACTGGCGGAGGAATTGGGACTGAGGCTCCTCCCTGCTCTCCTACATTAGGCGAGGCCTCATTCTGTGATTCACTTTCCCCTACATTCGCTGGAGGCTCCCTTTCTGCCCGCCTCTTCGTCGTAGCTTTGCCTTTCTGGGCAGCTGTAGCTTTTCCTTTCGGCGGCATTCTAAAATCACAACGCACTTTTAGGGGAGGATAAAATCCTATGCATAGCTCTATCGCACGATCTAGTAAAAAGGAAGATGGTCATTTTCCTAAATGCCCTGTAGCCTCTTGTTTATTGATGTGGCGCGCAACACACCATAAACAAGACTCTACTAGTCACGGCTCGTAGACACTTCCTAGGATGAACTTCTCTGATACCACTTCTGTCATGACCCAGCTAGGGGCCGCGACGGGTACCCGGGGCTAACCGTCAAGCACCGCTCGCTCTATTACCCTCCTTACCCGATTAATGCCTTATCATCACATTTATGCTTAAAACATGGAAAACGATCATAAATTATATGGAAACATAAACACTTGTGTATATAGAAAGGTTTGGTACACCAAAATAATAAGTGCACGTATACATGAAAGATGTGAGACCATGATACCCACACTACGCATCTACGAGCCTCTACTGACATACTATACAATGGACGGAACAAGACTCCGTCATGCCCAAAATATATATATACATATGTACCAAAAGGGAAATCACAATCACCTCCGAACAATGGAGTGCTCTCAACAGCTGACAGCTCCTAAGTATCTGGATCAAGCTCGCCTCCCTGTCTACCTGTGGGCATGAACGCAGCGTCCAAAGAAGGGACGTCAGTACGAATATTGTACTGATTATGAGAGGCATGAACAATGAAGAAAGGCATCAATAATATAATGAGAGCATCAATATAAAGCATATGGATCTGACCGATAATCATAAATGGAATAATGCATGCTGTCTTACTCATACTTATCATCGTAACATGTATGCATCATATGCAAGCTGCCCGCCCACGTCGGAACAGTGTGATAATAAATAATATAAGCCCGCGTCTAGGCCTCCCGCGTCCGGGGTACCATCTCATGCCGCCCACTAGTGGTGTCTACCCACGCCCGAAGGTCGTGGTGTATTCGTATCGCCGCCGGCCGAAGCGGTGTCTGCCCGGCCAACTAGGCTCGGTATGCAATGCTCATGCCATGCTTATCATAAAATAATCATAATAATGTACTTATTGTAAAATACTTATCTTATCATAACACATGCGTAAGGTTTGAGAACAACTTTACTCTATCGGGGTGACGTAAGGTCGTGACCCCCCCCCCCCCCCCGATGACTTTATGGAGCAATTACAGACATTCTGCCTCACCTTGAAAGGACTAGTACATAAGGTGAGTGTAGGAAAGGACTAACATCATCATATCGTATAACTTATCTCATATAGACATTTAACTTTTTGGAATGTAGAAGCTCATGGAAAGATGGTAATTCGGACTATAAGATTCATGCCATTGGAAAGAAAGGACTAGCCTCACATACCTTGTCGTTTAGCTAAGTTGTTGTCCACTTATTCTCCTTCGATACCACGTCGTCACCTTCATGAGAGAATTCGTATTACATTAGTTAATCTACTATGAGAACGCATTGTTATCCCTAAAGAAAATTAGGCGGCATTTCCTTTGAGTTTAACACTTATATCATGACCTATACACCATTTATAACATATTCATAATTATAACACGTCAACTTCTATGATTCCATCCAACTACAATTCCATAGTGACACCATTTACTCAATCATGACCCATTCCTATGTTCTTCTACATTTTAAGTATCTAAGCCTTCCAATACCTTGAATCACGTGGTATAGTCATGAAACATACCTTAAATGATGATTGAACAGGCCTTGAGTTGAAATACTTCACTTAGCCAAAACCCTAGTTCCACCCTTTTAAGGATTTCTTGACTTAGATGATCCTTTGATGCATTCTTACACTTGTTTTCATGAACTTAGTGGTGTTGATCTTGATGTTCCCTTTGATTCTCTTGAATTCTTATGGAAGAAATATTTGGAGAGCTCTAGAGCATTCTTGAGTTGTATGGATGAATAATGAAATGTAATGAAGCCTAAGTCCCTTTTAATAATCACAAAACTGATCTTTAATGAAAAATTGTCGGGATGAACAGTGGTCGTAAACCACAGTTTACGGACCGTATTGTGGTTTACGGTCCGTCCTCCGCGATCGTCTTTAAGCATTTAAAAAACAGAAAGTTTGGCTGAGGGACATGGCAGTTTACGACCGAGGTTTACGGTCCGTAAACCAGTTTACGGGCCGTCCTCCAAGTCGTTTTTAGCTATTTCAACACTTTGACAGAACTTGAAATTTTTGGACAGCTGGAGGACGATTGCACTATACGGTCCGTAAATCACTTTACGGGCCGTATAGTGCCCTTTACGACCACTGTGCTGAAAATTTTCTGCCACCTTCTTATTTCAAAAAATTCACAATTAGCCATTCCCGACTTAATAAAACATCATCCACTCAAGGCCTTCATTGTTCTACTTATCACACAAGTACGGAAAAATTTCCGAGGTGTAACATAAGCCCTCAAACTAACTCTTTCCGGAATCTGCTTAAATTTCGGAAGCATCTCCCCTATTTATATGCCTAGCCCAATATTATAATTCAGCAACCAACAACAACAACGACAATCACATCATTTTCAACACTAAAATGTACCATAAAACATCCCACACGATGTTTTCCCCATTTCCACAATCAACCAACTCGCTATACAATTATTTAACGACTTTATCTCTGTTAATAAACCAAAATTAACATTAATAATAGGAGATTCATACCTTATTCTTGTTAAAACAGAGATATCTTCAATATCTACCTTGAATCCACCGCAAAACCATACTAGAATCACATCTATGCATTTATCCGAGCTTCGATTAATACTCTTCGCTTGAAAATTGCTCACTTTGTGATCCCCCCCCCCCCTCTCTCTCTCTTCAATTTTCTGGAAATTTCTGGGCAAATCTGGTGAAAAAAGGGGGTTTTACCCCTTTTATAAGGGTCAAATTCGGGTCGGGTCACTGTAGCAGTACTATAGCAGGTCGGTACTGTAGCAGTACTGTAGCAGGTCGGTACTGTAGCAGGTCGTACTGTAGCAGTACTGTAGCAGTACTATAGCAGGTCAGTACTGTAGCAGTACTGTAGCAGTACTATAGCAGGTCAGTACTGTAGCAGTACGACCCACAACACCATGTTTGATTCGTTAGAATAATTATTTTTTCTTTAGGGTCCGCTTACCATTTGCTTAAACTATAACTTAGGTCAGTCTCTTCTCATTCTTTCTTAACTCTTCTATTGCCTTCAGTCGTCTTCTTTCACTTCTCTGTCCTCATGTACATGATCGGAAATTAACTAGCATCTCGCTCTTGTTCTTACTCCGTTATGGTAGTCTTGACTTGCCGTGCCATAACTATCCATCGTCCTGTAAGTACTTTTTTTTCCTCGCTCCTTGTTTCCTTGTTAGTGGGCAGCTACCTTTCCCCCTTTACGGCGCCCCCTTTGCGTTTACTCCTTCGGTGCCATCTCGGTCTATCCTCTTTGTACCCGTTGATCTTAGATATACACTGTACTGATTTTTTGTAGTCCATTAGTCAGGCTTTCTAATCCTTACCTCCTTGTCGCCATCTCTTTTACCCTTACATTCCAAATGTTTACCCAGCATAACTGTGTCGCTAGTGAACCTAATGGTTATGTTCTTTTCTAAGGCCAGTTATATCATTATCCGAAATACGTATATACATAATGCTTCTTCGCCATTTGTTATCCTTCGCAGTCCAGTTACATTTATGGTAAACTTATAATCCGAGTTCAACTAATTCATAGCTCGCAACATTTTTGAGCTCCTGCTACAACTTTTTCCTTACTTTCTTTCCTCACATCTATCAATACACTCCCAGAAGCATAGGACTACGGCAATTCTTCTATTATGACTTTCTTGCAACACAATTATACTTATCTTCGATTTCCTTGTATCGGCGACCATTTTGTCAGTCGTTATTCCTTGTTGGCTTTCCGATGTGGCCTTCTTACAATTGTAGTTGGGCATACCTTCACGTTGATGATTCATATAATTCCATAGCATATGCTCTTATGTTCAATATAATTAGTGGCCCATGAACTATTTTCTAATATCCGGTGAACTCTTTTATTTCCATTCATAGGAGCAGCGTTCTTTCTTTCCTTCAACAATTTCCAAACTACCAATCGTTGTTCCTTTTATTACAATTGTCATTGTCACCCCAAGTGTCTTTAGGGTTCGTCATCCTCTCTAACACCCTTTGTGAATTTAGCTTAGAGACCTTTCTTGCTCTTTTCATTACCCTTTAGGGCATGTCACTGCATGCTTAGGTACGGCGCAACTTTTCCCCGATACGAGGGATTGAAATCATGGTCTAAAAATATCGTAGTTTATCTTGGCGTAGAGTGCTCTCTTGAGTTATCTTCCGTACTTTCTCCCTATGTCTGCCTCATGGTACACTTATTGTCAATTCGTTTCTACTTCTTTCTGTTACCTTCCCGATATGCCAATATGCCTCGAACTCTGGCCCTGAGCTAATAAATTTCCTTTTCTGGAGCTTGAAACGTCACTGTTCCTTTCAAGTCTAGTATGCTCTTCCCCCCTTATTAAGGAGGTCCTTATACGCCCATAGCCTTCGAGTAGCCGTCGTCTTCGATAATTATCTGCCGCCTTTCACGATCTTTTTAGGGCTGGGGTTCCGTCATCGTATGGTCTGACTTGTCTATCCTCTTGCTAGTTACAGTCTTGTATCCAATCGGAATACTTATAAGGGTTAGATCCAATTCTGATGCCTTTTTTTTCCGTCTTTTCACACCTCTGTTTTTGTTTTAACATTTCCATCCACTATTAGTCCTTTCGCCCGCTTAGCTCACTTACTCATAATCCTTCTTAACTACGCGTTTGTGTTGTAGCTGTGCATCCAAGTTTTTCGAGTGTTCTGCTACTTTTGCTCTTAGCACAGAATTCATACAGTTTACACTCTCTCTATCCTCGTTTATCGAACCTTTATCTCTATCCTCGTTCATCGAACCTTTATCTATCGTTCTGATGCTACGGCCGGGTTGCCTTCCATGCACGTTCCTTACATTTAATTCATTTCCTCTATGATCGAATCTCTCGGTCTCCACATGAATTCTTATTCCATGTCATTATTTTTCTAATCAATTGTGTCGACTCATCATCCTCGTTCTTTCCTTGATAAGTAATCGGTTTCCTATCGCCAACTTATTAAAGTATCCTTCTTACTCCCATGGTTAAAGATTTTCAGTTATTTTACTCGTAAATGCTCTCCTCTTCCTACGACCAACCCATTAGTATACCTTTCCTACTTTCATCCTTAACCTTCCTTGGGTTTCTTCCTCCTCGAGCACCTTTCTTCTCTTCACCGGTCTAGTCTGCCTCGTCCTACGCGACATTTTAAGGACTCCAACCACTCCGCATACTCTAATTTCCCTTAGGCTAGTATAGGTTCTCATTCATGTCTTATATCTAAATTTATAGGACTTTTGTACACTTACCAGGGGGTCACCCATCCTAGTATTTTTCTCACCCCAGCACGCTTAACCTTGAAACTCTGATGAAATCCGGTGCGTTAATGCTGGTATAATCGTATCCACCTTACCGCATGACCTTCACCACATAATCTAAAGCAAGTTGAAGTCTTGACAGATTCCAAAACGTTCTCGTAACACATCTCCCTCTGAATTAGAAAGGGTCTCTTACTCTTCCGACTACACAATTACTATTTTGGCCTTTTTAATTCTCAATATTCACCTTTCATCTGTATGTATGACTACTTTCCGTCCTAGATTTCCAGATTCCCGATGGTAGCGAATACACCTTTTTCGCCGTTACTTATAAATACTCGGTTATCAGCCTCTTTGGGTTTCCGCTCGCCACTCTTATATAGTAATCTACAGCATAACTCATTTGTCGACTTTCCCTGAATCCCCTAATAGACCTTGCTCCTACTAAACCTCGAATGTAACCCATTTTATTCCTTCGGACTACTAATTGTCTTCCTCATAATCATTCTTCATGCCATGCCAAATCCATAACTCCTCTAAAGCAACGCATCCCACTTATTTTATATTTACGATATTTCCATTCCACGCTTCTTCCTGTTAGGTGTACCTAACTAAATGACTTGATTTTGAAAAATTCTGGCAGAGTCTCCTTTACAATTCTTACTATCCAAAACCTAAATGCAGCAAATGCCAGCAATGCCTCACAGGGCATATATATGTATACGACATATCCCAGCCATCCAGGGCTCCCAATTTCAGGTTAAAGAACGAAAATATCAAAACTTACCTCATATATCACACCTCGAGATGTACCTGATCCTTTAGCGATCTGCCCTGTTATATCTTCTTGTTTACCTTCCCTTTTCATTCTTCAGCTTTACACCTCAATCATACATGCAATATTCATACCTTACCCGACATACATCCTTCGTGCCATTGCTTACCTTTGTACTGATTCATTCAATTGTCCAGTTCACAAACTTATGACTGAACTTATCATCAAGAGATTTAATATATATATATATATATATATAATGTAGCCTCAACGAAGTGACTTACCTCTGTGACTTCCCATATCATCACTCACTTTCTCCCGTCGATACTGTGCTTCTACTGAGATACAAGGTTAGTATAAAGAATCTCATTTCCTATGACTTGGCTCTATCGCACGATCTTAGATGTGAAAGAAGAGTAACCACCCTAGATGCCCCGTAGCCTCCTGTTTATAAATGTTGCGCACTTCACACCATAAACAGGACTCTACTGGACACGACTTTGCAGACAACCCCTAGGACGAACTACTCTGATACCAATTTGTCACACCCCAGTCCTGATAGGGCGTGATGGGCACCCGACCCATTACTTAGAGCCGAGCGAACCCACTAGTTCTCGTTATATTCATAATCTCACTGGACTATTAAACCACGAAATGAAATGCATAATGAAAGCTTTTCAAAAACATTCTTTTCTTCTTTCTCAAATCAAGTAAAATCTGTAATCATATGAAATTTGTAACACAATGCATAATGATACATTGGCTTGCAGAGCCGCTTGCAAGACTGACATACTATATACGTGTCACGACCCAGCTAAGGCCCTGACGGGTACCCGGGGCTAGCCACCGAGCACCACTCGTTTTGCTACTCACCTTACCCATTTAATGCTCTTTTATCAATTCATGCTTAGGACATAAGAAAATCATCTTTTCATTTGAGAACATAAAAATACTTTTATATACATAAGCCTCTCGGCCATCAAAATAATATATACATATACATAAAAGCCTCGCGTCAGACCATCTACCCACACTGCACATCTACGAGCCACTACTGACATACTATACATATAGGTGGAACAAGACACCACCATGCCCAAAATGTACATATACCAAGAGAATAATCATGAGCACCTCCGGACAATGGAGTGCTCGCAATCAGCTGGCAGCTACTAAGAATCTGGATCGAGCTCACCTCCCTGTTTACCTGTGGGCATGAACACAACGTCCAAAGAAAACGGACGTCAGTACGAATATTGTACTGAGTATGAGAGGCATGAACAATAATAATACATCAAGGAAACAAGGGAGGCATCAAGTATGGAGCAACTGTACTTGACTGGGAATTACATGAAGAGTAATGCATGTTGACTTACTTTTAAGCTTATCATCATCTCATGTATGCATATCATATATATATAAACTGCCCAACCATATAGGTGCGGTGTGATAATCAGTAACATTAGCCCGCGTCCAGGCCTCCCGCGTCCAGGCCTCCCGCGTCCAGGGTACCATCTCATGCCGCCCACTAGTGGTGTCTGCCCATGCAAACTGGCCATGGGGTATAAGTTTCCCGCCTTAGCGGTGACTGCCCGACCAACTAGGCGCGGTGTAATATCATCATAACATGCTCATTATAATATGCTCATCATAACATATGCATAAAGACTCTAAGACAACCATACTTTATTGAGGTGACGTAAGGTCGTGAACCCTCGATTTCATTATGAACATTTATAAACATTCTGCCTCACCTTGAAGGAATTAGTATGTAAGGTGAGTGTAAGCAAGGAATTCCATCATATCACTACTGAACTCATGACATTGCTCTTATCTCGTATCATTATTCATGATCTTACACTCTTAGCTTTTAGAAGCATAGGAGAGTCGTGAAGAAGAAAGAAGAATCATGTCATAGGACTTATGCCATAAAAGAAAGGACTAGCTTCACATACCTTTGCCGTTTAGCTAAGCTATCGTTCACGTGTTCTCCTCCAATATCACGTCGCTACCTTCACGAGAGAGTTCTCATTAACGTTAGTTAATCGATTATGAGAATGTATCGTTATTTCTAGGAAAAATTAGGCAGCATTTCCTTTGTTTTTACTACTTTTCCCACGTTCTATTTCAACTCCTAAACATTTACAACAACACTTCACAATATCGTATCAACAATCATCATTCATATATGTTGAGCAAAATCCACCATTTTTCTCCATTTTCTCCACATTTATTGTTGTCGTTCGTTATCGCATTTTCTGATATATATAATGCTTATTTCCTGGTCTAAACGTCATTTACAACATATTCATAATCATGGCACATCAACGTTTATGGTTCCACTCGACTATCATTCAATTATGACACTATTCTCCCATTTAAGACCCATTTTCCATGTCTTTCTACAATTCAAGCATCTTAGCTTTCCAGTACCTTAAACAACATGATAAAGTCATGAAACTTACCTTAGATGGTGGTGGAACAAGCCTAGAGTGGAGTTCTTCCTTTAGCACTAAAACCCTACTTCACCTCTTTTGGAATTTCTTGGTTTGGATGAACTTCACTTGAGTTTCACACACTTTGTTTCATGGATTTAATGTGGCTGATCTTGATCTCCCTTTGATTCTCTTAAATTCTTGTGGATGAAGTGTTTTGGATTACTCTAGAGAGTTCTTGAACCGTATAGGTGAGAAATGAAATAAAACGAGCTTAGGGTCCCTTTTTAATAACTCAAAATCTAATTTTTAATGAACAGCAGTCGGGGTGTGCAGTGGTTGTAAACCCCACTTTACGGGCCGTATACTGGTTTACGATCCGTCCTCCACGACCGTATTTAAGCATATCAAAACCAGAAAGGTAGGCTGAAGATCATGGCAGTTTACTACTCAGTTTACGAGCCGTATTTCAATTTACGGTCCGTATTCCAAGTCGTGTTTAACCATTTGATGCATTTGATAGAAAGTTAAAATTTTGGAATGTTGAAGGACGATGGCACTTTACGGTCCGTAAATTACTTTACGGGCTGTATTCCATTTTACGACCACTGGGCTGAAATGAAATTCTGCAACTTTCTTATTTCCAAAGTTCATAAATAGTCATCCCCTACTTAGTAAAACATCGCACACTCATGCACTTCGTTGGTCTATTCATTGTTGGCTCACAAAAAAATTCCGAGGTGTAACACTCTTCCCCCCTTTTTGGAACATTCATCCTCGAATGTTAAATACTCGGGATTCTACGAAAATTTCGCCAGAGTTCCCCCTGTAATTTGACACTACCAACCTATCACAACAACCCATAATATCATCGCCTCACAGGGCTACATCACAATATCAGCATATCCGTGGCCACACACGACCAAAAACATAAAAATAAAGCGTCGGCGTTTCGTCTTGGATCTCCCCTGGGGGTTGGAATAAGTGTGGGTACTTGGAATTTATGCTCTCTTATGCTTCCCAAGTCATTTTTTCCCGGTTATCATTTATCCATAAGACTTTGACTGAAACTAGCTCTTTATTTCGGAGTCTCCGCACCTGCCTATCTAAAATAACAATAGGAACCTCTTCATAGGTAAGTCGTTCTGTCACTTGCACATCATCTATCGGGACAATCTTGGTGGGGTCTCCAATACACTTGCGGAGCATCGAAACGTGGAAAACTGGGTGGACTGATTCAAGCTCCGAAGGCAAATCCAATTCATAGGCTACCTGACCCACCTTGCGGATGATTTTGTAGGGTCCAATGTATCTGGGACTTAGCTTCCCTTTCTTACCAAATCTCATCACCCCTTTCATTGGCGACACTTTCAAGAACACCCAATCACTGGCTTGAAATTCCAAGTCTCGTCGGCGGTTGTCCGCATAGGACTTTTGGCGACTTTGGGCTGTCAACAACCGATCTTCGATCACCTTGACTTTTTCTATTGCTTGTTGGATCAATTCGGGGCCTACTAGATGTACTTCTCCTATTTCAAACCATCCAATTGGAGATCTATATTTCCTCCCATATAAAGCTTCATATGGAGCCATTTGAATACTGGAATGATAGTTGTTGTTATATACAAATTCAATAAAGGTTAAGTGGTCATCCCAGCTACCACCGAAATCCAACACACACGCCCGTAGCATATCTTCTAAGGTTTGAATAGTACGCTCGGCCTGCCCATCAGTTTGCGAATGAAATGTCGTGCTAAACTTCACTTGTGTGCCCAAACCTTCTTGAAAAGACTTCCAGAACTTAGCTATAAACTGTGCTCCTCTATCTGTGATAATAGATAATGGGATTCCATGGAGTCGCACAATTTCTTTGAGATACAACCTTGCATAGTCTTCCGCTGAGTACGTAGTCTTAACTGGAAGAAAATGGGCTGCTTCCTTCAGCCTATCCACGATCACCCATATAGAGTCATACCTGCCACGGGAACGGGATAATCCCACGATGAAATCCATGTTGATCACTTCCCATTTCCAGGTAGGGATTTCCATCGCTTGCAACAAGCCTCCCGGCTTCTGGTGTTCAGCTTTTACCTGTTGGCAATTTGGATATTGTGTCACGAATTCTGATATGTCCCTTTTTATGCTGCCCCACCAGTACATCATCTTGAGATCATGATACATTTTGGTTCCACCTGGGTGAATAGAATATCGAGAGAAATGTGCTTCTTTTAGAATTCGTCGACGCAAATCCGCCACATTCGGCACACATAACCTGCCTCGGTACCTAAGAATTCCATCCATAGAAACTTCAAACGGAGACTTTTCTTTCCCAGGAGATGTGTCTCTATAACGACATATCTGCGGATCTTCGCAATGCCGTTCTTTCACTTCCATATCCAAGGACGAAACTGGGGAATCGTTTATACTAATCCCGGCATCGCCTGAATCAATTATACGCACTCCCAAATTTTCTAATCGGTGAAGTTCTTGAACCATCTCTTTCCTTTTCGGAGGGATTCCACATAAGCTGCCCATTGATCGGTGGCTAAGTGCATCAGCTACTACATTTGCTTTACCGGGGTGGTACAAAATATTCACGTCATAATCTTTTAATAATTCTAACCACCGCCTCTGCCGTAAATTCAGCTCCTTCTGTTTAAAAATATATTGGAGGCTCTTGTGATCTGTATAGATGTCCACATCCACACCATAAAAGTAATGTATCCATATCTTCAACGCATGGATGACTGATGTGGCGTGATTTTACGCCACAATCGATGCTTTTTAACTATAAGTTTTACTTGTTTTTAAGCAAGTCTATGTCATTTTACGTAGTTTTTATCATGTTTCAGGTAATACAAGGTCCCTAGAGCCTAAGTGTGGAAAACAAGCAAAACAGAGCACAAAACGTTGATCACTGGAAACAACTGGAGGTTCTGGAAAAATTCGTGGAAAAATACTCTGCGCGTTCGCGCAGGTATCCCACGCGATCGCGCCTACGCGCGATATTAACTATACACGTTCGCGCTGCAAGTTCACGCGATCGCGCACACGCGCGAAATTAAATCCACGCGTTCGCGCTGAAAGTACACGCGATCGCGCTGAAGGAACCGAGTGGAGCTGACGTCATCCACGCGATCGTGCAGACACATGGCGCGATCGCGTTGAAGGATTTTCGGCAATTTTCGACCAGAACTTGAGATTTGACGATTTCTTCCTTTCCAGTTCATATAAATAGAAAATTAGGGCAAAACATGACATATCTTTGGCAGCTCCCACAAGTTGGAAGCTAGGGTTCCTACAAAAATTGTTCTTTCTTCTTTTTAATCCTTGTTGATGGAAATCTCTTGGTAACAATTAAGATTGACACTCTTGTTGTGCTTATTTATTCATTTGCATTGTTCTTAATCAAGTAAGTTTTTGCTATTTTAATTATTCTTGTTCTTGAATGTTTTCAAGGGATTAGCTAACCTTTGAACTTGCCCATTTACTTTGTTTAAAACTCGAAAGAGGAAAAACGGAGTTGGGATAGGATAATTAACATGAATTTAGGGCGTTAACCCTCATCTAATGGAAATTGACCTAGGAATAGGCAATACCAATTGTAGCCATATTCGGGTGTTCTTAATGCTCCTAATTGCTTGAGGGATCTTTAATTGGGTAGTCTAGTTAATCTTCGGAAGAAGTTAATTTAGAGTCATTATCCGAGGCTAAATAACATAAACTTGCTATTATTTACAATTCGTGAAATAGATTGGATCGTTACTTGAGAAGTAGTTTCCCTCCTTCTATTCTTGTTGCCATTGATCAATTTACTTGCTTTCTAGATTAGAATTTATATTTCCATATTTTATAAAAACCTTATCAAAAACCACCATTGATGCGTTCGGGCATAGCTATTGTTAGTGATAATTCCTAATCAGCTTAAATCACCTACATATTGTTCTCTGTGGGATTCGACCCCAACCTTGTTGGGTTACTATATTTGACAACGTCCGTGTTATACCATTAATAGGTGTAATTTGAGCGTATCAATGACCGCAGCCAATTCAAGATCATGAGTGGGGTAATTCTTCTCATGTTTCCGCAATTGCCTCGAAGAATATGCAATTACTTTCGCGTGCTGCATCAATACACATCCTAGTCCCACACCGGAGGCATCACAATACATAACGTAGCCATCTGGCCCTTCTGGAAGTGTTAGCACTGGAGCTGAGGTCAACCTGTCTTTCAGCTCTTGGAAACTGCGCTCGCATACATCGTTCCATTGAAAGTTAGCGGACTTCTGAGTTAGCTTCGTCAATGGGGCTGAAATAGAGGAAAATCCCTCTACGAACCTTCTATAATAGCCTGCCAAACCCATAAAACTACGGACTTCCGTGGGCGTCGTAGGCCTTGGCCAAGTCTTCATCGCTTCAATTTTCTGAGTGTAGACTCGAATGCCATCATTGGAAATAACATGGCCCAGAAATGTTACAGAATTTAGCCAAAACTCACACTTTGAAAATTTTGCATACAATTCCCGGGCTCGAAGAATGCCAAGTACAATTCTCAAATGATCTGCATGTTCTGATTCTGTACGAGAATATACTAGAATGTCATCAATAAATACTATGACAAACAAATCCAAGAGCGGCCTAAATACATTATTCATCAGATTCATGAACACGGCCGGAGCGTTAGTTAGCCCAAACGACATTACTCGGAATTCATAGTGGTCATATCTCGTTCTGAAAGCTGTTTTGGGGATATCTGCTTCTCTAACTCTCACTTGATGATAACCCGACCTCAAATCTATTTTAGAAAACCACTTTGCACCTTGCAGCTGATCGAACAAATCATCAATCCTTGGAAGAGGATATTTGTTCTTTATTGTCACTTTGTTCAATTGCCTGTAGTCGATACACATTCGTAAGGATCCGTCCTTCTTTCTCACAAACAAGACTGGTGCTCCCCACGGTGATGAACTGGGTCTGATAAACCCCTTGTTAAGCAGATCTTTCAGCTGCACTTTTAGCTCTTTCAATTCCGTTAGGGCCATTCGATAAGGAGGAATAGAAATGGGCTTGGTTTCCGGCAACACATCTATGGCGAAGTCAATCTCTCTTTCTGGTGGAAGACTTGGAAGTTCGTCCGGAAACACATCTGGGAATTCATTCACTACCGGAACTGACTGGAACGTTGGCGGCTTTGCCTCTGTGTCATGAACCCGAACTAAGTGATAAATATAACCCTTGGCTATCATCTTCCTTGCCTTGAGATAGGAAATAAACCTACCCTTTGGCGATGCTGCATTACCTTTCCATTCAAGCACGGGCTCTCTCGGAAATTGGAATCAAACCACTTTTGTGCGGTAATCAACATTAGCATAGCACGACGCCAACCAATCCATACCCATGATTACATCGAAATCTACCATTTTCAGCTCAATCAAATCAGCTTTGGTCTGACGATCACATATCACGACGACACAATTTTTGTACACTTGTTTTACTATCACGGGATCACCAACTGGAGTGAGTACCACAAAGGGTTTAATTGACTCAGGTTTCACCCCATTACAACCAGCAACATATGCGGTAATATAAGAGAATGTAGAACCCGGATCTATCAATTCATACATATCACGAGAGAATATAGACAATATACCTGTAACTACATCCAGAGAGGACTCGAGATCCTGTCGTCCAGCTAAATCATATACGCGGGGCTGAGTGGCACCTGAAGTAGATGCTGCCCCTCGGCCTCTACCTCGGCCTGCTATCATCTGGGGGGTCTGCCCTACCGGTCATGCTGATGAAGAGCCAGCTGCGGAACCAGTAGGTTGAACTCCAACTCTACCACTCATCGACGGGCAATCCCTCATCATATGCCCCGCCTGACCACAAGTATAATAGGCATCTGAACCCTGACGACACTGTCCGGCATGTAATCTGCCGCATTGATTGCATCGCGGCACTGGGGGTCTCCTCTGACCATACTCTTCCCTGAACTGGGAATCTGAAGTCCTTGAACTAAGGCCCTGTCCTGAACGGAAGGAGCGATCGAACCTCCTATCTGCGAATCGGGGAGGTGCACTCATCACTGACTGGCCTGAGTACCCAGAATATGTCTGCCTTGATCCCCCTCTATAATCACTGCCTGTGCCCATAGACCTAGCCCTTTTGCTTTATCTTCTATCACTGTCGCGATCACCCCTTTGTTGTTGTTGTCGCCCCTCCAAATTCTGAGCATGGGCCTGTATCCGGGAAATATCCATCCCGTCTTGCAAGGAAGCCGTCAGACAATATCTGAATAAATGGGGCCCTAGGCCACTCACAAATCTATGCACCCGGTCCCCCATGTCGGCCACCATAGCTGGGGCATATCTTGCCAAGGAATTAAATTGGAGGCTATATTCCCGGGCGCTGTATTTCCTTGCCTCAGATTCAGAAATCTATCCGCTCTAGCTCGGCGGACCTCGGGTGGCAAATAGTGATGAATAAAAGCATCTACGAACTCTTGCCAAACCGGAGGAGGCGTGTTCTCTCTTCTTGATAACACCCAATTGTTGTACCATAACACCGCGACATCCCGGAGTCTATAAGATGCCAACTCCACGGATTCGATCTCAGAGGCATAGACAATTTTCAATTTCCTTAACATCTCATTTACGAAGCTTTGCGAATCTTCATCCCGCTTTGACCCGAAGAATTCTGAAGGATTTAAACTCATAAAATCACGGTCCTTTGTACTCGTTGCCCGATCGCTTGAACCCACATTCTGTCGTTGTGCCTGTGCGGCAACCAATTGTGTCAATAGCTGAATGGCCTCGGTCATTTGTTGACCCGAAGAAGCCGGCGGAGGGATTGGAGCTGGAGCTCCTCCTTGGTCTCCCACATTGGGCGGGGTAGAAGAAGTATTGGACAAGGCCTCGTTATGCGATTCGCCTTCTTCTATATTCATTGGAGGTTCTCGTTCTACTCGCCTTCTTCTATATACCACTTTTGTCACGACCCAGCTAGGGGCCGTGACGGGTACCCGGGGCTAGCCACCGAGCACCATTCGTTCTGCTACTCACCTTACCCATTTAATGCTCTTTTATCAATTCATGCTTAGGACATAAGAAAATCATCTTTTCATTTGAGAACATAAAAATACTTTTATATACCTAAGCCTCTTGGCCATCAAAATAATATATACATATACATAAAAGCCTCTCGTGAGACCATCTACCCACATTGCGCATCTACGAGCCTCTACTGACATACTATACATATAGGTGGAACAAGACTCCACCATGCCCAAAATGTACATATACCAAGATAATAATCACGAGCACCTCCGGATAATGGAGTGCTCGCAATCAGCTGGCAGCTACTAAGAATCTGGATCGAGCTCACCTCCCTGTCTACCTGTTGGCATGAACACAGCGTCCAAAGAAAACGGACGTTAGTACGAATATTGTAACGAGTATGAGGCGCATGAACAATAATAATACATCAAGGAAACAAGGGAGGCATCATGTATGGAGCAACTATACCTGACTGGGAATTACATGAAGAGTAATACATGCTGACTTACTTTTAAGCTTATCATCATCTCATGTATGCATATCATATATATATAAACTGCCCGACCATATAGGTGCGGTGTGATAATCAGTAACATTAGCCAGTGTCAAGGCCTCCCGCGTCCGGGGTACCATCTCATGCCGCCCACTAATGGTGTCTGTCCATGCCAATTGGCCATTGTGTATAAGCTGCCCGCCTTAGCGGTGACTGCCCGGCCAACTAGACGCGGTGTAATATCATCATAACATGCTCATTATAATATGCTCATCATAACATATGCATAAATACTCTAAGACAACCATACTTTATCGAGGTGACGTAAGGTCGTGAACCCTCGATTTCATTATGAACATTTATAAACATTCTGCCTCACCTTGAAGGAATTAGTATGTTAGGTGAGTGTAAGCAAGGAATTCCATCATATCACTACTGAACTCATGACATTGCTCTTATCTCGTATCATTATTCATGATCTTACACTCTTAGCTTTTAGGAGCATAAGAGAGTCGTGAAGAAGAAAGAAGAATCATGTCATAGGATTCATGCCATAGAAAGAAAGTACTAGCCTCACATACCTTTGTTGTTTAGCTAAGTTATCGTTCATGTATTCTCCTCCAATATCACGTCGCTAACTTCACGAGAGAGTTCGCATTAACGTTAGTTAATCGATTATGAGAACGTATCGTTATTTCTAGGAAATATTGGGCAGCATTTCGTTTATTTTTACTACTTTTCTCACGTTCTATTTCAACTCCTAAACATTTACAACAACACTTCACAATATCGTATCAACAATCGTCATTCATATACGTTGAGCAAAATCCACCATTTTTCTCCATTTTCTCCACATTTATGGTTATAGTTCATTATCCCGTTTTCTCATATATAATGCTTATTTCCTGGTCTAAACATCATTTACAACATATTCATAATCATGGCACATCAACGTTTATGGTTACATTCGACTACCATTCAATTATGACACGATTCTCCCATTTAAGACCCAGTTTTCATGTCTTTCTACAATTCAAGCATCTTAGCTTTCCAGTACCTTAAACAACATGATAAAGTCATGAAACTTACCTTAGATGGTGGTGGAACAAGCCTAGAGTGGAGTTCTTCCTTTAGCACTAAAACCCTACTTCACCTCTTTTGGAATTTCTTGGTTTGGATGAACTTCACTTGAGTTTCACACACCTTGATTCATGGATTTAATCTGGTTGATCTTGATCTCCCTTTGATTCTCTTAAATTCTTGTGGATGAAGTGTTTTGGATTACTCTAGAGAGTTCTTGAACCGTGTAGGTGAGAAATGAAATAAAATGAGCTTAGGGTCCCTTTTTACGGGCCGTATACTGGTTTACGATCCGTCCTCCACAACCGTATTTAAGAATATCAAAACCAGAAAGGTAGGCTGAAGATCATGGCAGTTTACGACTCAGTTTACAGGCCGTATTTCAATTTACGGTCCGTATTCCAAGTCGTGTTTAACCATTTGATGCATTTGACAGAAAGTTGAAATTTTGGAATGTTGAAGGATGATGGCACTTTACGGTCCGTAAATCAATTTACGGGCCGTATTCCATTTTACGACATTATGGAAAACATCTCATCTTTAGTATCATAGAAAGCTTTTAAGAATCGTGAGTTTCTAACTCTTGGAAATAAGAAGGTTATGGAAACGTATATGGAATCACAGCATAAGAATCATGCCTTTGAAAGAAGGGGCTAGCCTTAACATACCTTTTTTGGTCGCCTTAACTCTAACTATTCAACGCTTGGCCTCCCAGGCTCGTAAATCTGTATTCCAGAAATTTTATACAATTGTTAGACTCATCTTCATAGGCCCGTCTTAAGCCCTCAAACTAACTCTTTCTGGAATCTGCTGAAACTTTAGCAGCATCTCCCCTGTTTATATGCCTAGCCCGAAATTATAATTCAGCAACCAACAACAACAACAACATCAACGACAATCACATCATTTCCAACACAAAAATGTACCATAAAACATCCCACACGATGTTTTCCCAATTTCCACAAACAACCAACTCGCTATACAATTATTTAACGACTTTATCTCTGTTAATAAACCAAAATTAACATTAATAATAAAGAGATTCATACCTTATTCTTATTAAAACAGAGATATCTTCAATATCTACCTTGAATCCACCGCAAAACCACACTAGAATCACATCCATGCGTTTATTCGAGCTTCGATTAAAACTCCTCGCTTGAAAATTGCTCACTTTGTGATCCCTCCTCTCTCTCTCTTCAATTTTCTGGAAATTTCTGGGCAAATCTGGTGAAAAAAGGGGTTTTTACCCCTTTTATAAGGGTCAAATTCGGGCCGGGGTCACTGTAGCAGTACTGTAGCACGCGTTTCTGTTCTGTCAGCGGAGCTTGTAAAGGCCATAATTCTCTACTCCGATGTCCTATGGATGAGCGGTTTGTTGCGTTGGAAAATAGACCCGACGAACTTCATTTTAGGCTCTTGTTTCACTTTAAAAAACGTCATATGCTAAGAGATATACGTCCCCCAAGTTGGACGAAAATTTCCACACAAAAAATTACCCATTCTTTCTCCGAAGTCGTACTAATTCATTTCTTCCACTCATTTCCTTATAAAACCCTCCGGTATACCTTATATACATCATTCACTCATTAACTATACTTAATAATGCTTGCTCCTTATATTCCAAAGTGGTTTTAATTAATCCTAGCTCAACGTACTTATGTTTCAAATTTGATAAGTGCTCTTCGAAGATACGGGGTGTAACAACTTCAGCTCAGCTGCTTGGAGGGCTCTAGTGTTCCGACGTTCGAGTCGTTTTGGTACAGATCCTTTGACATAGGCTTTGTTATACTCTTAGAGGTCTGTAGACATATGTGGGTTGCGTATATACGGTTTGATCAACTATGCAAATGTAGTTCGTTTTGGATATTCCCGTGCATAGTGGCAGCCTTATCGGCTTGCATATTTTGTTATGTTTGGTTAGCTGTGGCTTCTCAAGAGATGATATGATGAGTTTACAGCGTGCTTTTTACAGATTGCCATATTGTTTCCAGTTTCGGTCTGATCATATCGAGCAGGTTCGTATACGGATGTCCAGTTCGGGCACTGGTCATGGCCCATCGGTTTGGGTCGTGACAGGCATGCAAGTGGAGGATTTTATTCTAATGGAGTAGAGTGACTCAAGGCTTATTCCCAAGTGATTTAGGTGAGTTTTATGTTTATTTCATATTATTGAGAGTATGGAGAGGTTGAAAGACTTGGATGATGGAAAAGAGGAGAATATGGAGTGAAAATATGAAACTAATGATAGTAATGAGTATAATCTTGCCATAAATACTATTAAAGATGTTGTAGAGGCATTGTATGAGGACGGATACGATATGGTACTATAGTTAGGGTTATAAAGGAGTTTGATAGGGAATGTTGAGCATTTAATAATATCTAGCTTGATGAAGTTGTTGATTAAGATATTTTGGGTGTTGTTATTGATGTTGGGAGTTGTTTATTATGTGGGGGAAAGTCATCAAAATAAAGGAGATGTTACCCAATTTTCGTTAGCTTTAGCTTAACCTTAAGTATGTTTTCTATTATCTAATTTTAGTACGAACTCTCTTGAATGTAGAAATGTGAATATTGGAGGGAAGCGTTCAAGTGATAAGGTTAGTGAAACGTAAAGGTATGTAAGGCTAGTCCCTTCTTTTCTAAGGCATGATTCTTATGACATGACTATCCTTGTTCTCCGTGACCTTCTTACATTCCGGAAAATACGAGTCAAAGTTTATAAAGATTCTAAGGCTTATGCTATGTTATGAAATTGATAATGATGATGATGAGTCTAAGCCTAGAGATCCTAAAGCCCATGATATGATATTTCCACGAAGCAAATGATGCTTGTACGATTCTTTGGTGTTATTCATTATCGCTAGACCCACCTTATGATGCTAGTTTCTTCAAGGTGAGGTATGATGATTATGATTACTCCATAATAGAATCGAGGGTTCTCGACCTTACGTCACCCCAATATAGTTATAGATTATCTTTGAGTTTTAATGCATGTTTTATGATAAGTATATGATGATGAGGTTACATCATGCCTAGATGGTCGGACATGTCACCGCGAAGGCGGGCTGCATACGATTACACCGTGCCTAGATGGCCGTACATGTTACCGCGAAGGCGGGCTACATACGATTACACCGTGTCTAGATTGCCAGATATGTCACCGTGAAGGCGGGCTGCAAATGATTACACCGTCCCTAGAGGGCCGGACATGACACCACTAGTGGGCGGCATGCGATGGTTACCCAGACGCGGGTTAACAATGATGGTATATGTGATATGTATGACATGTGTTTTCTTTTAAAGGATAAACAGGTTATATCTTCATCTTATGTTTCATGACTTCTTATTATGCTAGTATTATCCATGCCTTACATACTCAGTACAATGTTCGTACTGACGTCCTTTCTTTTTGGACGCTGTGTTCATGCCCACAGGTAGACAAGGAGATGGTGCAGATCCGTAGGAGCTTATCAGCAGATATAAAGGAGCACTCCACTATTCCATGATATTGTGGAGTTAAATTACTATGATGAATTTAAGGTTGTCTTATTTAAGTGTGATTGGGTTGATGTAACCAAGGGTAGAGGAGTGATGGAAGATTACTTGGGTTTCACACTTGTGAATTTCTCATTCATGGCAGACTCTGGTGATCAAGAACGTCATGAGCCATTTATTTTTACAAAACAAGCTCAACAAGTAATATTTGTGCAAGATCCTCAATATTATGAATGGTTTGTCCCTAGTTTAATTAAACCTTGAGATGTTTTTGATATGGGAGAGGAAAATAGTGCGCAATTTGAATCATCAATGCAGTGTGATGCCACTGACTTGGCTCTCTTAGAAAATGCTAGTGTTCCCAGAGTATGAGGATAATGATTGGGTAAGAAGTGGTGTTAATGGGATAGTAATACATACGGACGTACATTCTCAAGCTAATGAGGGAGGAAATGACTTTGAAAATGAAAGTTACTCTGAATAAGTTATGTGGTACTTATAAAATCTATTTTTTCGCAAGTGTTATCAAATAAATTTAGGGATTTTTTTTAATATAGAAAATTTGAATAAATTATATTTTTTCCTTTCAATATAAATCATTTTATAGAAGATGTATGTTAGTCAGTTATGGATTTTCATTATTTCTGTTGGTTGATTATTGAATATTTTCAGTGCATTCTATGTGTTTGTTTTTAATTATATTTTATGCTGTAGCCCTTATATTGTGTGATGCTATGGTGTTCTTATGAACTCGACAATTTTTTCCCTGGTGCATCAGTATATCTTATCTCTAGAACTATCTTTGTCGCAAGGATTTGTTTGTGTGCACAAATAGCTATTTATATGTTTTTCACAGCTTTAGAAAAAACTATGCAAACTAGATGTAGCAACAAACTGGTAATTCAACAAAAAGGCGATGAAGCCGTGAGACATTATATTGAGCAATTGATGGATGATCAAAACCACTCTGCAGCCCAACCTTATATTGAGCAGTTGATGGATAATCCGAACAACTCTAAGGCGCAATCACATGATGGTCAATCTAATGAGTTGAATAGTTCTTCTAGTGGCACTGAGGTTCAACATAATGATGATTCAGGCAATACTTTTTCTCTAGTTAATTAATTTGTCATATAAGAACTTCAGATTCAGCTCTCTAGTCTACTATGTGTTTGAAACAAGTCCACGAGATTGTTGTTTATTTGACTTTTACAGTTGGGCTAGTTTGAACTACCATTTCACTGAAAAGGGAATTCTTTCTAAACAAGGCTCAGATAGTTTAGATAGTTGAGCAATATAACAAGGCTCAGATTGTGTAAAATACAGACAACTTTACAACTAGTGTCTAGAGTACTATAAAGTTTGCCCTATTGACCGAAAGAGACTCTTCAACCGAAGGCTCTTTATTCCTCTAGCATGTAGAAGTTATTACCTCTATATATGATCAAGTTTGTGGTAGTGTTATTACCTCTATCGTTATGTCATAATACTCTTATTTAACATATTTCAGAGCATCTCTCAGGTGTGTTAAACCATATAAGTTTTTTTTTTCCATTTGATGACCTTCAAATCTTTTTAATTCTAGCTAATTCGTCTGTGGCCGTACTTTACTGAAAGATATTTGGAAACTTCCTGCGGGGAAGACAGTTAATGTTACACCCCGTAGTTTCATACGTGAACATTTATAAGTGTTGGACATTCTAAGTATAGATACCGGAGTTTCCTTCAAGGATATATGATATTATACAAAGTAATCCTATGGTCATGACGGTTTACGCTCATATAATAAGCTATGGGAAATTTGGGGCAAAGCAAATCGAAGAAAACAAATTTATCAAAAATTTGGAAAAAAAGGTTGACAGAATTTTGGACAAAATTTTAGGTCAGTTTTGGAGGGGTATATTTCCTAGTATATTAAGGGTTTTCAGGTGTTTCAAAATCTTAAAATGAATTTCGTCGGGTCTATTTTCCAACGCAACAAACCGTTCGTCGATACGATATCGGAGCAGAGAATTATGGACGTTACGAGTTCAACTGACAGAGCAGAAACACGTGCTACAGTGATGCTACAGTGACCCGGCCCGAATTTGAACCAATATAAAAGGGGCCTTGCCCCCTCTTTTTTCAGCCAAAATTTCTTCCAAACAACTCCAAAATCCTCTAGAAAGTTCCCCAGCTCTCAAACCCAAATTTCAAGCCTAAATAAGCTATAATTCCCGAATTCCAGTTCAGGCAACGTATAGTTGTGAGTATAGAATCGTATAGCGACGCGTGTGGTTCAAGTTTAAGGTGAAAAAAGTGAAGATATGGTGATATTATCAGGAGTAAGTTATGAATCTCCTATTATTAATGTTAATTTTGGTTTATTTATGGAGATAAAACTGTCAAATAGCAGTATAATAGTTTTGTTGGTAGAAATATGGGATAAACCCCATATGGGATGTTTATGGAGTATTTTGGTGTTGAGAATGTTATGATTAATGTTGGTATTGATGTTGTTGTTGTTAGTTGCTGAATTACGATTTTGGGCTAGGCATGTAAACAGGGGAGATGCTGCCGAAATTTCGGTAAATTCTAGAAAGATTTATTTGAAGGACTAAGACAAGCGTTGAGTAGTTAAAGTTAAAGCGACCAAAAAGGTATGTTAAGGCTAAACCCTTTCCTTCAAAGGCATGATTCCATAAATGTTTCCATAACCTCCTTGTTTTCAAAAGTTAGAAGTTCATGATTCTTAAAAGCTTTTATGATACTAAGGATGAGATGTTTTCTATGATGAACATGATGATGATGATTTTAATTCTAGAAATTCTAAAGCTATGATTTGAGAGCATTATGAGATTATTGAGCCATTCCATGAATCCCTTGATCTTACTTATTGTTGATGGTCTCACCTCATGTCATTCGTTCCTTCGAGGTGAGATATAGGGAAGATAATGATTCTATTTTCAGTGCTACCTAAGTTCATGATTCTCGAGACTCTCGTGACATCGTCGATTTCATCTTACGATGGCCGATCCTTCAAGGAATGATATAGTAATAATGATAATGCTAATGATCATGTTGATTTGATTTATGTATTTTTATGTATATAAATATATATCAATTGCGTTAAGGGTACGTCGGGGGCCCTGTCCCGACTTGTATACCTTAGTCAGTCATGTTCACAGAGGCTTTGCAGACAGTTCCTGTGTATAGCTTAGTCATAGTGTGACAGTAGTAATGTCGGCATCATGGGTCAATTGTACATTTACTTATGCATGATATTATATTCATATTTAGCCTCTTGATCTTATTGTTTCCATTCGAGACATAGAGGATGTGATTTATAAGTTGGTTCGCTCGGTTTCCGCAAAGTGTCGGGTGCCAATCACGCCTTACCTAGGGTGGGGTGTGACAGTTAATGTGCCCTTTAATAGTCGTAACAAAGCTATTGGGAAAGAGGGTCGAAAGCTTGCTAGATTTTTAGGAATTGTTGCGAGGACTCCAGAACAAACACCTCTACACATTGATGACTGGAAATTTTGGCAACAAGGAAAACAAGAAATTGGTGAATTTAGTGAGGTATGGAGTAGTTATTATTATATTATTATGATGTGAACAAGCACAATCTGTTATACATGATGTTGTCTTCTAAGTGTTGGCTTTAGTTTTTCAAAAGAAGTTCTCTATCCCAAAATGCGGAGAAGACTTTGTCTTAAAGTCACTAGGAAAGAAATAGAAAGATTACAAGTGCACTTTAAAAGGTGAATATGTGGCAAAATATAAGACTAAAGACGCTTTGCTGAAAAATAGACTAAGTCACATACCGAGGGATCAATGGAGTGGTCTTGTCTCTTATTGGGTTTCTAATAAAGCTAAGGTATTAACAAATCTTGAAAACGTACTTCGAGTTGCATATTTTCATAATGTTTTGATTTTAGTTATGCTCAGTTTTTATTGATAAATTATATCATTTTAATGTTTCAATGACAGAGGCGTACCCAAGCAAATAGAAACAATAGGACTAAGCAAAAGATGCCTCACATTGGAGGATCCAAAAGTATTGCAACCTTGATGGATGAGAAGGTAAACCGGTGGAAATTACAAACTATAGTATTTTAAAATGGGATAGAGCCTACACGAGCACAAGTATTTATATTAACTCATACGAAATGTAAGGATGGTAGACCACTGGATGAGGATTCTGCCAAGACAATCGTAAGATTTCTTGTTTCTTTTATTTACAACATTGGGAAACAATTAGGAAAAAAACGTAAAAGTCGAATAAATGATTTCCAAGTTGGATTTGTTGTGTATTTTATTTTCAGGACATGATAAATAAAAGGATAAGTAATAGTGAGAGATCTACTGACCGTCCTCCTCACAGTGTTGCTTGGCAAGGTGATGTGTATTCGCAGGTGTTGGGAAATGAAAAAAGCAGGTATGTTCGTGGTTTAGGACTTGGTCCAACTCCTTCTGTTCTATGGGGTAGTAGATATTCCTTAGGAAATATTGTTGCAGAGGTGTCACGCCCCGAACCATGACTTGGGCGTAACACGGCACATGGTGCCTGACTGCATGTGACCGAGCGAACCACATGGCTTACAGAATCATCATGAGGCATACATGAGCGGAAATATAACATGAAACATGATGGGCTTGAAGAAAATACAAGAAGTCATAATAATCTGTAAAATACTAGTTTAAAACATGAACACGGATAATATCATAACTGAGTCACAATGGCTAACCGACTCGGAAAGTCTGACATGATAAACTGGCTTGTCTAGTCTATGAAACCTCTAACATGAGTCTGAACATGAAAACATACTTGCTGGGACAAGGCCCCTAGTATACCTTTAGATGCAAAATCAAGTAAGAAGGACAATATCTAAACCCCGGATGAGATGGGGCTCATCGATAAGCTGGTACGTGTAGATCCTAATGAGTAGAGGCATCGTCTTGTAAATCAGTACCTGCATTGTGAAATGCAGTACCCTAAGGCAATAAAATGGGAAGTCAGTACTTTGAATGTACTATATGCAAACACATGAGAGAAGTAAGCAGGCACATAATATATAGACATGAAACTGAAACTGAACATGAATGCTGAAACTGAATACTGAAGCTAAACTTGAACATGAGTACTAGAAATATGAAATAACCTGTATCTAAGATGAAAACATGATAATAACTGTAATACCAACATGAACCACCACGGGTAGAAACGTAAAGTCTGATCTCGGCCTGATTAGCTAAGCCATATTATACCTTGCCAGGGTACAAGACGTGAACATGACATGAATGGATCCAAAATCCCTCAATAGGGAAAACATGAAGAAATCGTCCTAACTAGGCGGAGCGATCCTTATCCTACGTTGGCATACGTAGTTTCAGGCTATCTGGGCCTTCTCGGTCTTAATACAACTCCCGAACATGAAAGGTAACTGAACACATGATTTCTGATTCTTAACATGAACATGGATACATGAAGACATGACAACAAATACATATATACAAGCTTTTCATGGATATAAGCATAATATCTCATATCTAGTGTCATCGAACCCATGGGATGCAAATTATGGGCTTTTCATAGATTGCGGACTGAGTCTCAATCACCAAAACAGTAATTTAAGACAAATCAACGGAATTATAACTGACAATATAATATATCATGGTTCAAGTGTCTAGGGTTTATCATGAGTATACCTAGAATCCTAAACCTAGTATGTGTAAACATGGAATACAAAAACACGGGGAAGAACAAGGATGTTCCCACACGTGAATAGTGTTTACATACCTGGTAATGTTCCAATTTGCAACAAAAATCTGATCTTGGAAGGAGAATCCTAACCCTTCGTCTTGAATTCCTATAATTGGTTTTCTTGAAAACCCTATGTTAAGAGCATGAGATTCTACTTAGGGTTCAAGGGAAATTAACAGAATTCACTTAGGATTGTGTTAAGAGGCTTACCTTGATGCTTGGAGGAGTTGAGAGGAGAGGGTTTTCGTGTTAGGGCTTGAGGGGAATGGAAATAATGAAATAAAACTGAAATTCCCATTCTTTTAACGTTTCAGTCGCGGCACCGTTACAGACCGTGTTACGGTCCGTAACACTGGACCTTAACATGGGCCAATATTCCAGTGGTGTCTAATTTTCTGAGGTTATGATACGCTGCCACGTTACGGGCCGTAACACATGTTACGGTCCGTAACGATGAACCGTCATTTGGTCCAAAAGTTATGAGACAGTGATTTTCCAAGCGTGCCAGTTACGGTATGAGAGACGGGCCGTTCCTTGGAGCGTAACACATGATTTTCTGAACTAAAACATATTTTCGATTCTAACACTCTCCTTCTTAGGTTTTTTCCAACCTCCCGAGTCATGGATATGGTTTAGTACAGATTTTGCGAGGGATTACAATATCTCCTCCTTGGGATCATTTGCCCTCGAATTATTGGTCATGGTTAAGATTGGGACTGGACATGGCTTGAATATATGAATGTGAAGGAAACATTACATGAAACATGGGACATGAAATGACGTGATTACATGGAAACATGAAAAACGAAGCATGAGATATGAGACATGAGACATGAGTGTTGAGATGCATGACATGAGCGTGAAACATGAGACATGACGTGACAAGGACTAAGGAAGTTTACCTTGAGCGTTCTCTGCTCGCTCTTCGAACAAATGAGGGTATCTAGATTTCATATCCTCTTCTGGTTCCCATGTATCCTCTTCAACTTTCTGGCTTCTCCACCTGACTTTTATTGAGGCTACCTCATTTGTTCTCAACTTGCGAACCTGACGATCTAGAATGGCTATGGGGATCTCCTCATAATTCAGACCATCCTTAACCGTTATAGTATCAGCAGGAAAAACCAACGACGGGTCTCCTACACACTTCCTCAACATGGACACATGAAACACTGGATGTACAGCAGCCATCTCTTGTGGCAACTCAAGTTCATAAGCTACCAGACCGACCTTTTATAGAATTCTGTAAGGTCCAATATATCTCAGACTGAGCTTCCCTTTCTTGCCAAATCCCATAACACCCTTCATAGGTGAAACTTTAAGAAACACTCAATCATTAACTTGAAATTCTAAATACCTTCGCCTCACATCTGTGTAAGACTTCTGGTGACTCTGAGCCATTTTCAAACGCTCTTCAATCAACTTGACTTTTTCCATAGCCTGATAAACCAAATCTGGTCCTAACAATTCTGCTTTACCAACTTCAAACCAACTAATTGGTGACCTATACCTTCGCCCATACAGATCGTCGAATGGTTCCATCCCAATGCTAGCATGATAACTGTTATTATAGGAGAACTCAATGAAAGGTAAGTGACCATCCCAATTACCTTTGAAATCTAGGACACATTCTCTCAACATGTCCTCAAGAGTCTGAATAGTACGCTCTGCCTGGCCATCTGTCTACCGATGAAAAGTTGTGCTGAGATTCACCTTGGTACCCAATTCTTTCTGAAAGGATTCTCAGATGTTCGCTGTGAATTGAGCACCACGGTTTAAAATTATAAACACTGGGGTCCCATGTAGTCTGATAATTTCCTTAACATATAACTTGCCGTAATCCTCTGCTAAATCTGTGGTCTTGACTAGCAGAAATTGCGCCGACATAGTAAGCCAATCAACGATTACCCATATAGAGTCATGCCTCCTAGCTGAACGAGGTAGACCTAATACAAAGTCTATATTGATCATTTCCCCTTTCCATACAGGAACATCAATATTCTAAGCCAAGCCACTGGGCCTCTAGTGCTCGGCTTTCATGTCACGACCCAACTAGTGGACCATGACAGGTACCTGGAGATAGCTACCGAGCACCGCTCATTATACTATCTATCGTACTCAACTGGGATATATATATGTAACATCTTCAACATTGAACTTGTCATAACCAATTTCTGAATCTCCCAATATATATATATATACGCAAGCCCACTTGGCTATCAAGATGATGTGCAACATATACAGTGAAAAGGTCTCATAACATCTACAACCCACATATAAGTATCTACGAGCCTCTAACTGAAGTACTAAAATCATGAGGGCGGGACAGGACCCCGCCATACCCCAATATATACACAAAAGAATATACCAAGAGATGGCAACTCCGAAGTAGTGGAGTGCTCCTGCAAATCTGTTGAGTAAGCTCCTAAGCGTCTGCGCCGTCTCCCTGTCTACCTGTGGGCATGAACACAGCATTCAAAAATAAAAGGACATCAGTACAAACAATATACTGAGTATGTAAGGCATATATGGTAACATAAAAAGGGAATATAGAAATCATAAGAAGAAAACACAACTGTAACTGCTTGCCTCTTGAGGTGGAATCATGCATGCTCACTTTTTAGCTTTATAACATATCACACATAGATACATAAGTTGTCTGAATCAATAACATCATTAGCCTGTGTCCGGGCCTCCCGCGTTCGAGGTAATTATCTCACGCCGCCCACTAGTGGTGGCATGCCGGCCAATTAGGAACGGTGTTACCATTATCCATAAGCCGCCCACCGAAATGGTGTTATACCCGGCCAATTAGGCACGGTGTTATCATTATCCTTATGCCGCCCACCGAAGTGGTGTCATGCCCGGCCAGCTAGGCGCGGTGTAATCATACGTATATACTTATCATGAAGCATGCATAAGAGCTCAAGTAAACGCTGTAACTCTATCGGAGTGACGTAAGGTCGGTAACCTCCGATTGCATTATGGAACATCATGATCGTCATGTCTCACCTTGAAGGAACTAGCATTATAAAGTGAGGCTATCAACAATGAATAGCATCAAGGAATCATGTAGAGATCATTAACATCATAATGGCATCATATCATTATCATGGAACATATCTCATCTATATCTCGTGAACCTTTTAATACTCTATAGCTTTCATCTTTTGGAATGGAAGAAGGTCATGGGAATTACCGGAAAGAAATCACAATATATAAGAATCATGCCTTTGAAGGAAGGGCTAGCCTTACATACCTTTATATCTTTTTAACTCTATTGGCTACTTGCTTGCCTTTCGAGCTTGCGATTCTACCTTCAAGGGAATTTGTACTAAGATTAGACAACCGGAAACATACTTAAGCTTAAGCTAAACCAACTAAGAGTTAATGAAAATTTGACAACATTTCTTTCGTTTCGACAACTTCTTCCATAAAATAAGACAATCCCTCAAACATCAATAAGAACACCCATAATAACATAATCAATAAATTCTTCAAGTTAAACATTGTTTACTTCTTAAATCCACCTTCAAAATCATCCATAACCATACCTATAATACAATATCATATTAATTCTCATATAATACTCCTTTAACATCATTTGTATTACTCACCACAAGATTGTACTCATAACATGTCAAGAACTATTATTCAAGTTAAGTTACTATTCAAGAATATCAATGCTTCCATATTTGAACTCCATACTCTACTTTCTTCCATAATCCATGTCTTTTAACCACTCAATATTCTTAATAACATGATTTGAACATAACACTCACCTTTGATGATGTAGGAATGGACTTTGGATGGAAGTACTTTACTTGGACAAAACCCCACTTCAATACAAAAGGACTTCTTGATCTCTACAAACCCTAGTGAGCATCCATAAACTTGATTTTTACTAATTCTTGGTGTTTACTCCTTGATATCCCTTGGATATATGATAATAAGATGAGAGAATTATTCTAGAAGCTTCAAGACTTAAAGAGAGAATGAATCTGAAAATTTAGAGCATGACTCGTCTATTTATAGCTGAAACTGGAAAGTTCCAGAGAGCGGTTCGACAACCCGTCATCGTGTCGACGGTTCGTCGACTTGCTTCGTCAACTTACGCTTGAAAATCCCTGATTACAGAAACATGTTGATGGTTGGGTCGACAGTCCCGTCGACGTGTCGACGGTCTGTCAACTTGGTCCATCGACTTGCACCCGCAGGTCTCAGTCTGCAGAAACATGTTGACGGTGCACAGTGACGGTCTGTCGACATGGGTCGGCACTGACTGGTGTCTGCAGAATTTTTTGAATCCATTCAAATTTTGTCGATTCTATCCGTTCAACTTCTAACCCCGTAAATCACCAAGAATACCTGCTGGTACGTTGTATTCAGGGTATGATATTCTCTACCTAAACTTTCTCCAACAAGCTTTCTTCTTTCTCCTCAATGTCTTTGGAATCATAATTAGAGTCATTAAGTATCCCTTCTTACTTGTAGGGACATCATATACACTGTAACTTACGTTAGTCTATTCACCGCACAACGACATGAAATATTTTGAGGTGTAACACTCTCCCCCCCCCCCCCTAAGAACATTCGTCCTCGAATGTTAAGTTCTTGGGGATTCTACAGAAATTTTGCAAGAGTTTCCCCTGTAATACGGCACTACCACACTATCGCAGCAATCCATAATAACATCGCCTCACTGGGCTACAAAACAATGGCAAGAAAATATGGCCACACACGACCCAAAAGTATTAAAAAAAAAGCATTACATACATTACGATAATGGCATCTCATCATGAATCTCTTTCGGGGGTGGAACAAATGTGGATACTTGGACTTCATGTCTTCTTTCGCTTCCCAAGTCATTTCCTCTTGGTTATTGTTTCTCCACGAGACCTTAACCGAGGCTATCTCTTTATTTCTAAGTTTCCGTACTTGCCTATCTAGTATGGCAATAGGTACCTCTTCATAAGTCAACTTCTCCGTAACTTGAACATCATCTACAGGCAAAATTCTAGTAGGATCTCCGACACACTTACGGAGCATCGATACATGGAAAACTGGATGGACTAACTTAAGTTCTGGAGGTAAGTCCAGTTCATAAGCTACTTAGCCTATCCTGCGGACTACCTTATAGGGTCCAATATATCGAGGAATCAATTTTTCCTTCTTGCCAAATCTTATCAAGCCCCTCATCGGTGATACCTTCGGGAATACCCAATCATCAACTTGGAATTCTAAGTCTCGCCGACGGTTGTCCGCATAAGATTTCTGGTGACTTTGGGCTGTCAACAATCGATGTCGGATAACCTTGATCTTTTCCACCGCTTGCTGAATCAATTCTGGACCTATCAGTTGTGTCTCCCCGACTTCAAACCATCCAATTGGCGACCTACACTTTCTTCCATACAGAGCATCACACGGACCCAACTGAATACTGGAATGATAGTTGTTGTTGTATGCAAACTCAATAAGAGTTAAGTGATCATCCCAACTACCTCTGAAATCTAGCACACACACTCGTAACATATCTTCCATGGTCTGAATAGTGCGTTCAGCTTGTCCATCTGTCTAGGGGTGAAATATTGTGCTCAGCTTCACTTAAGTACCCAAACCTTCTTGGAAGGACTTCCAGAACTTAGCTATAAATTATGCTCCCCTGTCAGTAATAGTAGACACAGGACACCATGAAGCCGCACTACTTCTTTAAGGTACAATTTTGCATAATCTTCTGCCGCATAGGTAGTTCTGACTGGTAGAAAATGAACCAATTTCATGAGTCTATCAACAATTACCTGTCACGACCCGACTAGGGGGCCATGACGGGTACCCGGAGTTGACTACCGAGCACCTCACATTAGGCTAATCATCATACTCAACCTGAACATACATAATCTCCAAAGCAACACATGTCTATATACATAAGCCCTCATGGCTACAAAAATTATATACAAAAGTACAACGTAGTCATCATGGGACATCTACTACCCACACATACGTATCTACGTGCCTCTACTAGAGTACTAGACATAAGGACGAGACAGGACCCCGTCGTGCCCAAATATATATGCACAAAACAATATGATCATAAATAGCACCTCTGAAATAGTGGAGTGCTCCCGTGAATCTGCTGGTAAGCTCCTACGGATCTGCACCGTCTCCCTGTCTACCTGTGGGCATGAACACAGTGTCCAAAACGAAAGGATGTCAGTACGAACATTGTACTGAGTATGTAAGGCATGAATAATAATACTAACATAAGAGAGAAATAATGGGACATGAAGTGGAGATACAACCTACTTAACCTTTAAAAGAAAACACATGTTATACATATCACATATACCATAAGCAGCCCGCACTAGTGGTGTCATGTTCGGCCTTCTAGGCACGGTGTAATCATAAGCAGCCCGCATTAGCGGTGACATGTCCGGCCATCTAGGCATGGTGGAATCGTATGCAGCCCGCCTTCGCGGTGACATGTCTGGCCCTTTAGGCACGGTGTAATCATATGCAGCCCGCATTAGCGGTGACATGTCCGTCCATATATGCACGGTGTAATCTCATCATCATACACATCTCATAAAGTATACATAAGAATTCAATTAAATACTACAACTCTATCGGGGTGACGTAAGGTCGAGAACCCTCGATTCCATTATGGAGTAATCGTAATCATCATACCTCATCTTGAAGGAACTAGCATCATAAGGTGGGTCTAGCAACAATGAATAACATCAAAGAATCGTATAAGGATCATTGTCTTCGTGTAAATATCATATCATGAGCTTTAGAATATTTCAACTTAGACTCATCATCATCATTATCATATTCGTAACATAGAATAAGCATCAGAATCTTTATAAACTTTGACTTGTATTTTCCGGAATGTAAGAAGGTCGTGGAGAATAAAGATAGTCATGTCATAAGAATCATGCCTTCGAAAAGAAGGGACTAGTCTCACATACCTTGATATCGCTATAACTTATCACTTTAAGCGCTTTCCCCCAATGTTCACGATTCTACATTCAAGAGAATTCGTACTAGAATTAGATAATCGGAAACATGCTTATGTTTAAACTAAAGCTAACAAAAATTAGGTAGCACTTCCTTTCTTTCTATAACTTTCTCCATATAATATAACAACTTCCAAACGTCAACAACACACCCACAATATCATAATCAATAAACTTTGTTAAATTGACCATTATTCAATTCTTACAATTTCCTCCCAAAGTCATCCATAACTATGGTGGTCACCCAACATCATATTCCTTCACATATCATGCTTCTCTAACATTCCCAATATTATCTACAACAATATTATACTCATAATATCTCAAGAGTTATGATTCATATCAACTATTATTAAAGAACACCCTCACTTCCACATTTAAGTTCTATATTCTATCCTCTTTCATAATCCAAGTCTTTCAACCCCTCAATATTCCAAATAACATGAAATGATCATAAAACTTACCTTTGATTATGTAGGAATGGGTTTTGGATGGAGATGGTTCACTTGAAGAAAACCCTAGCTTCAACTTCCAAGAGATTCTTGACTTCCCACAACCCTAGAGAACTCCCTTGCACTTGATTTCCTTGAATTAATGACATTGATCTTTGATTTGCCTTGGACTTATGTTGATGAAATATGTAGAACCCTCTAGAAGTCTTGAGAGAAACGGAGAAGTGAAAGAATGAGAAAATAAATGTGGGAACACATTTATATACTTGAAAATAACTCAGCCCGTCGGGACTTATACGGACCCTTATACGGTCTGTATAACATTGTACGGTCCGTATAATTGTTTGTACTTCACCATCAGGCAAAACATCTTTTCTGTTGGGTTATACGGACCCTTATACGGACCGTATAAACTTATATGGACCATATAAGTGATCGTATAACTCCACTTTTCTGAAATCATTTTCGTCGTTTTGATTTGATCTTCAATCCTTATGGAACCTTCTTAGTACTTGTTTAACACTTCATTAGCAATCTAAGGAGCGTTATAACTTTTCCTCAAGACACCATTAGACCAACATTAGCTCGGTACATGCAACCCCTTTCAAAACACGACTTATACTTAACATTCTTCAACGACATTCTTTTCTTGCCTCAAATGTCTTTGGAATATTTATGGGAACCGTTACGAAACCTTTCTTACTTGTAGAAACATTGCATACCTCTCACCCTGTGTCTGTCTATTCACCATACGATGACATGAAATTTTCTGAGGTGTAACATTACCCATATAGAATCATATTTGTGCTGAGAACGGGGCAAGCCCACAATGAAATCCATGTTAATTACTTCTCATTTCCAAGTTGGAATTTCATCACTTGCAACAATCCTCCAGGCTTCTGATGTTCAATCTTCACTTGCTGGCAATTGGGACATTGGGCTACAAATTCTGCTGTGTCTTTCTTCATTCCATCCCACCAATACATTAACTTGAGATCATGGTACATTTTGGTTGCCCCTGGATGAATAGAATAACGAGAGTAATGAGCTTCTTCCAGAATCCGACGACGTAGTCCAGCCACATCTGGCACATACAACCTACCTCGATACCTGAGAACTCCATCTACAGAAGCCTCAAATGGTGACCTCTCTTTCTCAGGAAATGTATCTCTATAGTGACTCAACTGAGGATCTTCATATTGGCGCTCTCGCACCCCCATATCTAAGGATGAAACAGCTAGGTTGTGAACACCAACTACTACATTGCCTGAATCAATTAGACGAACTCTGAGGCTAGCTAGCTGGTGGAGCTCATGAATTAATTCTTTCTTCTCCGAGGGGACCTCACATATACTACCCATTGATTTGCGGCTAAGTGCATCAACTATTACATTCGCCTTTCCAGGTTGATATAAAATACTCACATCATAATCTTTTAATAATTCTAACCAGCACCTCTGTGGTAGATTTAACTCCTTCTACTTGAAAATTGTCACGACCCAGCCCCGTGGGCCGCGACTGGTGCCCTACTTAGGCACCTCAAACAAACTCACAACCCGATCATCGTATTCAAACCCAATCAAACTAAGCATATGTTGTTCGAGCTGAAGATTTATAACAGACGTCACGCGAACACTTACCGAACCCTTATCTTAAGCGGTCGCCCGTTCAGATTAGTCAAATCAAAATCAGAAAGGTGGCGGAATATACGTTGCCCCAAATGCACACACACATATACAAACTCAGAGGCCGACTTGGCCATAGTAGCGTACGGGCCGCTTAAGAACACAAAACAGACTCACATACAAACACACCGGACCCACGACCCACAATTGTGACTACAGGCCTCTAGACAAAACAGAACATATGAACATATGACGGGACAGGGCCCCGCCGTACCCACACATCCACAAATGTACCAAACACACACACAACAGAAGGTATGTACCAAAAGTAGGCTCCGGATCAAGGGGAGCTCTCCAACACAGCAGAATGAGTAGCCTAAACTGGAGGACCACCCAAACGAGCTTCTGTACCTGCGGGCATGAAACACAGCCCCCGAAGAACCGGGGGTCAGTACGGGAGAAGTACTGAGTATGTAAAGCAGAAGGTACAGGATTCACAAACACAACTGGAGTTAGAAGAAACAAACACGAACGTCAACGCAGCAAAGCAAACCTGTGCGGAAGGCAAATGTACAAATGCAAATCAAATCATGTATAGGGTTTAGGAACGTGGTCACCCCCGACGCTGGTGCCACAACACATCATAACTCCAGAAGTTTTCAAATCTCCGTACAGTCTCCAGACACATCATATCACACACACATCACATCATCAGAACATATCAAATGCCATATCACATCATAACTCCATAAACGGTAACCGGCCCTATGGCGAGGCCTCGGAAACCGTAACACATCATAACTCCCGAATATGTTATGGCGCGCACGATCACAAAGTCGGCCCGGGTACCGACGAACGAAATCATAGTAAATGGCACGAACGGAGTAGTGTAGAAACCATATGCAAATTAAAAGTAAATTACCGAACTCAACACATGATTATCCATGGCATATACTTGACGTAAAAGGCTCGGAGTAGGAGTCAGGAAAATAAAAATTTAGTAGGTAATAGTTACGGAGTTCCAAACTGCAAAGTCTTTGAAAAACAATTCACAAGTCATTTTCCGAAAATCTAACATCATTCAAAGTGCAAAACGTTCAATAACGGCATAGGGAATTTCAAACGGACCCTTAAGTCATAAACAAACGATTGCCTTTTATATCGGACGAAAATGAGCCAAACGAACCAAATAAGGGAAGCCTCGGGGCTTGCGGGCCCACCTCGAGTCAAATTGAGGCGGCGGACACAAATCACGGACTTTAGGCTCCATAGAGTCATCCACGAAGGTTTCGGAGAGTTTCGGACACAACAGCAAAAGTTACGAAGGTTCGAACATTCTTTTAACTAAATGCAACAAAAAGGGTTCAATTGCGCTGGATGAATAGTACCCAAACTTGAACCTAGATTTCCAAGAGCAGACTTATCCCCGAGAGTCCGATCTTAACCTAGTATGACTAGGACATGCCAAAAGAAGGATAGGTAGGCTTTACATACCTGGTTGGCGCCTTACGCTCGCCAAATCGCGATTTCCGTTTCGTCCGAAAACTGCAAATGGTCACTTTTACCAGTTACTATTCATGAGAGTTAACATTTTCATCTTTGGGGCTATACTTGGCTACCGAAATTTCGGCAGCATTTCCCCTATAAATCTAACACCCCCGAGACTTGGCTCGGCTCAAAATACAATAACAACAACAATCCCAAACATCATTACACAATACAAAACACAATCAAACCGTACTAGCTTCAAAATCTCACCCTATTACATAAGTTGGTAATCCTATATTCAAACTTCAAAATTCCAACTCATGTCCACATTATTGTATTCATTCATTCAAGATTATTCCACCACATAACATACAAGTTCCAAACCATATACAAAGTTTCTCAAAATCCATTACTTTCCCTATTTCATTCAAAACACCAAAAGTTACGACGAACATTCTAACTTGCGTCATTTTATTCCGAATTCATTATCATCAACCCTAAATCGTATTTAAAGTCTTTAGTATCATAAATATACTATGATATACACAAATATACCAAAGGTATACACTTTCCGATAACGTCCGAAATCATTTTCTAACGCCAACTCAATTCTTTAATCAATCCTTTACGACATAAAGATCACAACAACACATTATTCAAACTAAACAAGATAAAATTCCTATGCCTTGCACCTCATGAACTCACGGCCAAACACACCCTTCCTACACACACCCGCCATGCACAAACGCAACACCATTCCGAAATCTTCATGCTAATCCAATCACTAACACATATATATCCATTTCATAACATAAAAACATAGAAATCTTACCTTGATCTTAAGATTCCGATTCGCCGCAAACGTCGCCCTTTCGTCAAACTAATTGTACCACAACGAAGAGCACCTCGAACTCATCAATCATTCCAAAAGAAACTAGGTGTTTAGATTAGCAACAAAGCCAAGATAATTTTTTTTTCCAATGGGGGGTTCTCGACCAAGAGCCTAGTTCTATTGCCCCTTTTTTTTTTTTGTTTTACTTTGGTTTACTAGATAATTCAAAGACTTCTTGATATATATCCACTTTAGAGAGTCATGTGCATAGCACATGACATTAAAAAAAATGGGCTTGGGCCAACCAAGTGGCCGGCCACCCCCCAAAGACTTGGGCCTAAATTTGTTGTTCAATTTTCTTGGCCCAAATGCATTAAAGTCTCGGTTTGTAATTCCCGAAACTAATTTCCGAAATTCCAAATTTACCCTCGGCCTTCCCCGATGTCTTAACATTAATGATTTCGTAACCAACATAGTCATAACAACTCGAATCAAAATATTTCCTCAACTCACACAAGTCTTCTTTATTTCTCAATTTCCCGTTATACGAAAACACGGGACATAACAAAAAAATATTGGAGCCTCTTGTGATCCGTATAAACATCAACATGTACACCGTACAAGTAATGTCTCCACAATTTTAGCGCATGAATAACCATAGCTAATTCGAGATCATAGGTCGGATAGTTCTTCTCGTGTTTCCGCAACTGCCTGGAAGCATGGGCAATAACTTTACCATGCTGCATTAACACATAGCCAAATCCGACATTGGAGGCATCACAATACACAACATAACCATCGGCCCCTTCTGGAAGGGTTAAAACTAGAGCTGAACACAACCTATCCTTCTATAAATCTTCTATAATATCCTGCCAAACCCAAAAAGCTTCGCACTTCTATAGGCATTATAGGCCTTGGCCAAGTCTTCACAGCCTCAATTGTTTGAGTATCAACTCGAATGCCATCAGCTGAAATGATGTGGCCCAGAAAATTTACCGAATTCAGCCAGAATTCGCATTTCGAAAATTGAGCATACAATTCACGAGCCCGAAGAATTCCGAGGACAGTATGCAAATGATCTGCATGTTCTGCTTCAGTCCAAGAATATACCAGAATATCATCAATAAACAATATCACAAATAGATCTAAGAAAGGCCTGAACACATTATTCATCAAATTCATGAACACCGCTGGGGAATTTGTCAACCCGAATGACATTACTCGAAATTCATAATGACCATACCTGGTTCTGAAAGCTGTCTTCAGAATGTCTTTTTCTCTAACTCTCACTTGATGATAACCTGACCTCAGATCTATTTTGAAAAACCACTTGGCACCCTGTAATTGATCAAACAAATCATCGATTCTCGGAAGAGGATATTTATTCTTGATCGTCACCTTGTTCAGCTGTCTATAGTCAATGCATATTCGTAAAGAACCCATCTTTCTTTCTTACGAATAAGACAAGTGCTCCCAATGGCGATGAACTGGTCTAATGAATCCCTTCTTGAGTAAGCCTTTCAATTGTGCCTTTAGCTCTTTCAATTCTGCAGGAGCCAATTTGTAGGGAGGAATAGATATAGGTTTGGTATCCGGCAACACATCGATAGTGAAATCAATCTCCCGTTCCGGTGGAAGGACTGGAAGTTCATCTAGAAATACATCTGGGAACTCATTTACTACCGGAACAGATTGGATGGTCGGTGGCTTTACTTCGGTGTCATGAACCCGGACCAAATGATAAATATAGCCGTTGGCAATCATCTTCCTCACTTTGAGATAGGAAATAAACCTACCTCGTGGAGATGCTATGTTACCCTTCCATTCAAGCATTGATTCGTCCGAAAATTAGAACCGAACTATTTTCGTTCTACAATCCACATTAGCATAGCACGAGGCCAACCAATCCATGCCCAGAATCATATCAAAATCCATCATTTCTAGTTCAATTAAATCGGTTGTAGTCTGGCGATCACATACCACAACCACACAATTTTTGTATACCTGTCTGGCTATTACCGGATTACCAACATGAGTAGATACCTCAAAAGGTTTAATTGGCTCGGGTTTCACCCCAATACGGCCAGCAATATAAGGAGTGATATAAGACAATGTAGAACCCAGTTCAATCAATGCATAAACATCATGTGAGAATATGGATAGTATACATGTAACCACATCAGGGAAGGACTCAAGATCCTGTCGTCTGGTTAAAGCATAAATATGGGGCTGGGGGCCACCTGAACTGGATGCTACCCCTCCGCCCCTACCACGGTCTGTCGAAGCCTAGGAAACCTGCCCAACGGGGTGCATGGATGAAGAAGAATCGGCTATTGATCCTGTGGGCTGAACCCCACCTCTACCGTGCATCGAGGGACAATTACGCATCATGTACCTAGCCTATCCACAAGCATAACAAACATCTGAGCCTTGGCGACACGAACCCGAATGTAACTTTCTGCACTGACTGTATCGGGGAACCGGTGGTCTCCTCTGGCTAGGATCACCTCAAAACTGAGGACCTTAGACCCTCGAACTCTGACCCGAACCAGAGTAAATGGGGCAATCAAATCTCCTACCCATGAATCGAGGAGGTGCACTAGTCGCGGACTGGCCCAAATATCTAGAATACTGTTGCTGCTGACCCCCTTTATACTCACTACTAGCACCGGCAGATTTGGCCCTCTTACTCTGCCCTTTATCAATATCGCGCTCACCCCTTTGCGGCTGTTGCTGGTCTTCTAAATTCTGGGCGTGGGCCTGAATATGGGAGATGTCCATCCCCTCCTACAATGAAGCTGTCAAGCAATCTTTTAACAAATGTGGCCCAAGCCACTCACAAATCTATGTACTCTGTCTCTCATATTGGCTACCATGGTCGGAGCATACCGGGCTAATGAATTGAAACGAAAACTATACCCCCGAGCACTCATATTTTCTTGCTTTAGATTCAAAAACCTGTCAGCTCGGGCCTTTCGAACCTCGGGTGGCAAATAATGACGAAGGAAGGCATATACAAATTCCATCCAAACCAGGAGAGGTGCATTTTCCTTCCGTGAAGCTATCCAATTATCATACCATAGAACGGCGACATCTCGCAATATATAAGATGCTAAGTCCACTGACTCAGTATCAGAAGCATGTATAATCCGCAGCGTCCTCAACATCTCGTCCATAAAACCCTGCGGGTCTTCATTCGGCTTTAACCCGAAAAGTTCTGGCGGGTTCAAACTCATAAAATCACGGGCTATGGCACTAGTGGCCCTATCAACCGAACCCCCACTCTGCCGTTGGGCCTGGGCGGCAACTAGCTGAATCAACAACTGAATGTCCTCGGTCATTTGTTGATTTGAAGCACCCGGTGGAGGGATTAGGGGCACTGGAACTGTACCTGAAGCCCCTTCATGCTCCTCCGAGACAGGCGAACAGTGAAGCATGAGATGGAGCCTTATTATGGGATTAACCTTCCTCTATATTCATTAGTGGCTCCCTTTCCATCCGCTTTGCAGTCGTGGCCCTGCCCTTCTGGGTGGCTGTGGTTTTTCTCTTTACCAGTATCGCTGAAATCATAACGCACAATTAGAAAAGGGAAAGATCTTATATTATGGCCCTATCACACGATCTACGGAGAAGAAAAACGGTCATTATTCCTAAATGCCCCGCAATCTCTTGTTTATAAGTGTGGCGTGCTTCACACCCATAAACAAGACTCTACTGGACACGGCTCGTAGACAAAACCTAGGACAGAACTGCTCTGATACCACTTTTGTCACAACCCAACTAGTGGACCATGACGGGTACCCGAAGCTGGCTACCGAGCACCGCTCATTATACTATCTATCGTACTCAATCGGGATATATATATGTAACATCTTCAATGTCGAACTTGTCATAACCGATTTCCGAATCTCCCAAAATGTGTATGTGTGTGTCTATATATATATATATATATATATATATATATATATATATATATATATATATATATATATATATCTGTGTGTGTGTGTGCGTAAGCCCACGAGGCTATCAAGATGATGTGCAACATAAACAATGAAAAGGTCTCATAACATCTACAACCCACATATAAGTATCTACGAGCCTCTAACTGAAGTACTAAAATCATTAGGGCGGGACAGGAACCCACCATGCCCCAATATATACACAAACGAATATACCAAGAGATGGAAACTCCGAAGTAGTGGAGTGCTCCTGCAAATTTGCTGAGTAAGCTCCAAAGCGTCTGTGCCGTCTCCCTGTCTACCTGTGGGCATGACCACAGCGTCCAAAAAGAAAAGGACGTCAGTACGAACAATGTACTGAGTATGCAAGGCCTACATGGTAACATAAAAAGGGAATATAGAAAGCATAAGAAGAAAAGATAATTGTAACTGCTTGCCTCTTGAGGCCGAATCATGCATGCTCACTTTTTACCTTTATAACATATCACACATACATACATAAGCTGTCTGAATCAATAACATCATTAGCCCGCGTCCGGGCCTCCCGCATTCGGGGTAATTAGGCACGATGTTACCATTATCCATAAGTCGCCCACCGAAGTGGTGTCATGCCCGGCCAAATAGGCACGGTGTAATCATTATCCATATGTCGCCCACCGAAGTGATGTCATGCCCGGCCAGCTAGGCGTGGTGTAATCATACGTATATACTTATCATGAAGTATGCATAAGAGCTCAAGTAAACGCTGTAACTCTATCGAAGTGACGTAAGGTCGGTAACCTCCGATTGCATTATGGAACATCATGATCGTCATGTCTCACCTTGAAGTAACTAGCATTATAAGGTGAGGCTATCAACAATGAATAGCATCAAGGAATCATGTAAAAATCAGTAACATCATAATGGCATCATAACATTATCATGGAACACATCTCATCTCTATCTCGTAGGAAACTTTTAATACTTTTTAGCTTTCATCTTTTGGAATGTAAGAAGGTCATGGGAATTACCGGAAAGAAATCACAATATATAAGAATCATGCCTTTGAAGGAAGGGCTAGCCTTACATACCTTTATATCTTTTTAACTCTATTGACTACTTGCTTGCCTTTCTAGCTCGCGATTCTACCTTCAAGGGATTTGTACTAAGATTAGACATCCAGAAACATACTTAAGCTTAAGCTAAAGCAACTAAGAGTTAATGAAAATTTGACAACATTTCTTTCATTTCGACAACTTCTTCCATAAAATAAGACAATCCCTCAAACATCAATAAGAACACCCATAATAACTTAATCAATAAATTCTTCAAGTTAAACATTGTTTACTTCTTAAATCCACCTTCAAAATCATCCATAACCATACCTATAATACAATACCATATTAATTTTCATATAATACTCCTTTAACATCATTTGTATTACTCACCACAAGATTGTACTCATAACATGTCAAGAACTATTATTCAAGTTAAGTTACTATTCAAGAATATCAATGTTTCCATATTTGAACTCCATACTCTACTTTCTTCCATAATCTAAGTCTTTTATCCACCCAATATTCTTAATAACATGATTTGAACATAACACTCACCTTTGATGATGTAGGAATGGACTTTGGATGTAAGTACTTCACTTGGACAAAACCCCACTTCAATACAAAAGGACTTCTTGATCTCTGCAAACCCTAGTGAGCATCCATACACTTGATTTTTACTAATTCTTGGTGTTGACTCCTTGATTTCCCTTGGATATATAATAATATGATGAGAGAATTATTCTAGAACCTTCAAGACTTAAAGAGAGAATGAATCTGAAAATTTAGAACATGATTCGTCTATTTATAGCTAAAACTGGAAAGTTCCAGTGAAGCGGTTCGATGACCCGTCGACGGTCCGTCGACTTACACCTGAAAATCCCTAATTGCAGAAACATGTTGACGGTTGGGTCGACGGTCCGTCAACTTGGTCTGTCGACTTGTGCCTGCAGGTCTCAGTCTGCCGAAATATGGTGACGGTGCACCATATTTCGACTCGGCCGGTCGACACTAACTGGTGTCTGTAGAATTTCCTGAATCCGTTCAGATTTTGTCGATTCGATCCTTTCAACTTCTAACCCCAAAAATCACCAGGAATACCTGCTGGTACGTTGTATTCGGGGTAAGATATGCTCTACCTTAACTTTCTCCAACAAGCTTTCTTCTCTCTCCTCAATGTCTTTGGAATCTTAATTAGAATCATTAAGTATTCCTTCTTAATTTTACGGATATTATATACACCGTAACTTACGTTAGTCTATTCGCTGCACAACGACATGAAATTTTCCTAGGCGTACCATTTCACATGCTGACAATTTGGACACTTAGCTACAAAATCTACCACATTCTTCTTTATATCATTCCACCAATAAATATCCTTAAGATCATGGTACATCTTAGTGGAACTTGGGTGAATGGAATACCTGGAGTTGTGAGCTTCTGACATGATTCGCTCTCTGAGTCCATCCACATCCGGAACACATAACCTCTCGGTACCTCGAGGTACTATCATCTCCCCCTTTTTCAAAAGTCGTCGTCTTATGCTTGTGAATCTCCTCCTTTAGCTGCAACAAATAGGGATCACGAAACTAGTTCTCTTTGACTTCAACGACTAAAGAGGAAAGAGCTCTATTCTGAACAACCACACCACCATCCTCGAAGTCCAAAAGTCGAACTCTAAGACTGGACAAACGGTGAACTTACTTGGTCATAACTTTCTTATCTTCCTTAACATGGGCCAAACTGCCCATGGAACGCAGAATAAGGGCATCAGCCACGACATTTGCTTTCCTCGGATGGTAAAGGATATCCACATCATAATCCTTAAGCAATTCGAGTCATCTCCTCTGCCTAAGATTTAGCTCCTTTTTCTTGAAGATATACTGCAGGCTTTTGTGGTCTGTGAAAATCTCAACATGCACTCTGTACAAATAATGACGCCATATCTTAAGTGCAAAAATCACGGCTGCCAACTCTAAATCATGAGTCGGGTAATTCTTTTCGTGAACCTTGAGCTGACGAGATGTATAAGCTAAAACCTTACCATGCTACATTAAGACACATCTGAGACTAACTCCCGAATCATCACAATAAACCACGAACCCTTCGGTTCCTTCGGGTAGCGTCAAAACTGGAGCAGAAGTTAGTCTCTTTTTCAACTCTTCAAATCTTCGCTCACAAGCATCTGACCATTGAAACTTAACCTTTTCTGAGTCAACTTAGTCAACGGAGCAGAAATAGAAGAAAATCCTTCTACGAAACGCCTACAATAGCCTGCTAGACCCAAGAAACTTCTTATATCAGAAACTGAAGTGGGTCTGGGCCAACTCCTTACGGCATCAATCTTCTGAGAATCAACCTTAACGCCTTCACCTGAGATCACATGGCCGAAGAATGCCACTGACTTAAGCCAAAACTAACACTTTGAGAATTTTGCAAAACGTTTGCGATCCTAAAGAGTCTGCAAAACTTTTCTGAGATGCTTTGCATGTTCAGCCTCACTACAGGAATACACCAAAATGTCATCAATGAAGACAATGATGAATAGATCGAGATAAGGCTTGAAGACTCTATTCATAAGATCCATGAAAGAAGCTGGCGCATTTGTCAACCCAAATGACATAACAAGAAATTAAAAGTTGACCATAACGGGTTCTGAAAGCGGTCTTAGGAATATCGACTTCCTTAACCTTTAACTGATAGTACCCTGATCTGAGGTCAATCTTGGAATAACATTGGGCACCCGGAAATTGATCAAATAAGTCATCTATTTTGGGAAGAGGATACATGTTCTTAATGGTGACTTTGTTCAACTGGCGGTAGTCGATACATATGCGTAAGGTACCATCCTTCTTTTGGACAAACAAGACTGGTGCACCCCCAAAGTGAAACACTGGGCCTAATAAATCCCTTGTCAAGAAGGTTTTTCAACTGGGATTTTAACTCTTTTAACTCTACTGGAGCCATTCTGGACGGTGGAATAGATGTCGGCTGAGTGTCGGGAAGTAGACCAATTCCAAATTCAATCTCCCTGTCAGGAGGGATTCCTGGAAGATCTTCGGGAAAGACCTTAGGAAATTCATTTACAACTAGGACGGACTGAAGAGTTGGAGTCTGGGCATCTGAATCCCTAACTCGAACTAAGTGGTAGATATAACCCTTGGAAATTATTTTTCTGGCTTTAAGATAGGAGATAAATCTACCCTTGGGTTCTACTGAATTTTCCTCCCATTCTATGACTGGCTCATTAGGAAACTCGAATCCGACAACCTTGGTTCTACAAGATATTGTGGCATAACATGAAGCTAACCAGTCCATACCCATGATCACAACAAAATCTACCATCTCTAACTCTGCTAAGTCAGCTATGGTCCTACAGTGATGGACTAACACTGTGCAACCCCTATAAATATGCCTAGCTATGACTGACTCACCCACTGGGTGGACACCTCAAAGGGCTCATGCAACTTTACTAGTTCAAACCCAAATTTCTTGGCAACAAAAGATGTTACATATGATAAGGTGGATCCTAGATCAATAAGGGCATATACGTCAAAAGTGAAGACCGTGAGTGTATATGTGACAACATCTACATGAGCTTCTATATCCTGACAACCTGTCAATGCATACAAACGGGTTCGCCCACCGCTTGCGTTTTCGGACTTAGCTGCATTGTTCCCCTGCTGGGCCTGATTATTTTGGGGGATTGCTGAATTTGTGGACTGTCCCATGTTACCTCCGGTACCTTTCCTAGCTAACGCATGATCTCTCTGAAAATGAACCCTCTAGCCACAACTATAGCATATAACCAAACACATACGACACTCACCTGGGTGTCTCTTATTACACTTGCTGCACAACGGGTTGGTATAATTAGACTGAGTTGATGGCCTGGAATTCTGCTTCTTATCATTACAGAACTTGGGAACTGGGCACTTGCCATGGATGGGGCAGCTCCTGCGGACCTGTTCTTAAAGAACTTTCTGCTTCCATTACCGCTGAACTGCCCGATAGACTTGACCCTCTTGTTGAACTCCTTGTATTTCTTTTTTTGCAAGGTTTCCTCCTCCTCCAGCCTTATCTCATTCCCTTGTACGAAAGCAACCATCTTGGAAATAATCATCCCCCCGTTCTGTGCAGCAATATCGGCCCCATCATAAAAATGGGAATCAAGACCTCCAACAAACCTTTTCACCCTTACCCTCATGTCGGGCAGCATATGCGGAGCATTTTTAGCCAGACTAATGAACTCCAAGTAGTAGTCCTGAACTGACCTGCCATTCTTCTTAAGCTTCAAGAACTGCTTAGCCTTGGCCTCTCTGACTTCTATTGGCATGAAGTGGTCTAGAAATGCGCTTGTAAATTCATCCCATGTAGCATCAGGTGCATCCTCACCTCGGGATAATTCCCAAGATTCATACCAAGTGTTAGCAATGCTCTGCAGCTGATGAGCTCAAAAACTGGCTGCTTCAGTTTCTATAACTGACATAATCCTGAAAATTTTCTGAAGAGCATCAATGTAGTCCTGAAGGTCTTCATCCTTCTTTTTCCCTGTGAAGACTGGGGGATTCATTCTGAGAAAATCTTTAGTCTTAGAAGACTCTCCATTATTACATGAACTAGACCCAGATTCCTTAAGTTAGGCCGGAGCTGCTACTAGTTGTGCGAGCATGTGGATAGCACTCCTAACATCCCCATCTGAAGCACTAGGAGGTGTAACTGTAGAGGCAGTTGGAGCAGTTGTCTGAGTTAGAATGGTCTCTTCGTGAGCTACTTCCGCGGTAGCCCTCTGGCTAGTGGCTATGGCCTTTCTGGTGTATTTTTTTTTCGCAGGCATTTTCTGAAAATGCGTACACACACGAATTAGAAATATATACTGAGAGGACTTCTCTAACTGCATGATCTAAAGTATGAAAGAATGAGATAATCCTAAATGTCTTTGTGGTCAACTGTATATATGTTTGGGGCCCTCACACCTATAAAAATGACCCTGTTGGACACGGTTTCATAGACTTCCTAGGGACAACTAAACCTAGGCTCTGATACCAAGTTTTGTCACTCCCCAAAACATGGCCTGGGTGTAACACTGCACTGGGTGCCTAACTGCATGTGACCGAGTGAACCACATGGCTTGCTGAATCATCATGAGGGATACATGAACAAAAATATAACATGAAACATGATGGACTTGAAGAAAACACATAAAGTCATAATAATCTGTAAAATACTAGTTTAAACCATGAACGCAGATAATATCATAATTGAGTCAAAATGGCTAACCGACTCTGAAAGTCTGACATGACATACTGGCTTATCTAGTCTATGAAACCTCTAACATGAGTCTGAACATGAAAACATACTTGCTAGGACAAGGCCCCCAACATACCTTTAGATGCAAAATCAAGTAAGAAGGATAATATTTAAACCTTGGAAGGGATGGGGCTCACCAATAAGATGGTACATGTAGATCGTAATGAGCAGAGGCATCATCCTGTAAATCAGTACCTGCATCGTGAAATGCAGGCCCCCAAGGCAATAAAAGGGGACATCAGTACTTTAAATGTATTGGTATATAAACACATGAGAGAAGTAAGCAGGCACATAATATATAGACATGAAACTGAAATTAAACATGAATGCTGAAACTGAGCATGAACATGAGTACTGGAAACATGAAATAACCTGTATCTGAGATGAAAACATGATAATAACTATAATACCGACATGAACCACCACAGGGAGAAACGTGGAGTCTGATTTCGGCCCGATCATCTAAGCCATCTTGTACCTTGCCAGGGTACAAGACGTGAACATGACATGATTGGATCCAAAATCCCTCAATGGGGAAAACATGAAGGAACCATTCTAACTGGGTGGAGTAATCCTTATCCTATGTTGGCATACGTAGTTTCAGGCTATCTGGGCTTTCTCGGTATTATACAACTCCCAAACTTGAAATGTAACTGAAGACATGATTTATGATTCTTAACATGAACATGGATGCATGAAGACATGACAACAAATACATATATACAAGCTTTTCATGGAAATAAGCATAATATCTCATATCTTGTGTTATAGAACCCATGGGATGCAAATTATGGGCTTTTCATAGATTACGGACTGAGTCTCAATCACCAAAATAGTAATTTAAGACAAATCAACGGAATTATAACTGACAATATAATATATTATGGTTCAAGTGTCTAGGGTTTATCATGAGTATACCTAGAATCCTAAACCTAGTATGTGTAAACAAATAATACTGAAACATGGGGAAGACCAAGGATGTTCCCACACGTGGATAGCGTCTACATACCTGGTAATGTTCCAATTTGCAACAACAATCTGATCTTGGAAAGAGAATCCTAACCCTTGGTCTTGAAAACCCTATGTTAAGAGCATGAGATTCTACTTAGGGTTCAAGGGAAATTAATGGAATTCACTTAGGATAGTGTTAAGAGGCTTACCTTGATGCTTGGAGGAGTTGAGAGGAGAGGGTTTTCATGTTAGGGCTTAAGAAGAATGGAAATAATGAAATAAAACTAAAATTCCTGTTCTTTTAACGTTTCAGTCGCGGCACTGTTACGTCCGTAACACTGGACCATAACATTGGCCAATATTCCACTGATGTCTAATCTTCTGAGGTTATGATACGCTGCCACGTTACGGGCCGTAACACATGTTACGGTCCGTAACGATGAACCGTCCTTTGGTCCAAAATTTACGAGATAATGATTTTCCAAGTGTGCCTGTTACGGTATGAAAGATGAGTCGTAACACATGTTACGGGCCATCCCTTGGATGGTAACATATGATTTTCTGAACTAAAACATATTTTCGATTCTAACACTCTCCTTCTTGGGTTTCTAACCTCCTGAGTCATGGATATGGTTTAGTACCAATTTTACTATATGTTGCAAGAGGATTCATCTAATGAGGATGTACAAAGGTTACAACATGAGATAACTTAGTTAAAGGCGAAACAAAATGAAGAAATGAATCTGATCAAACAAAATTAGGAGAAGATGCAAACAGAACTACTCCAGGTGACACAATTGATGCATGCTCATAATGAATCTATGCCTCAAAGTATCAATGGCACCTCAAGTGAACAGGTAACTGATTTCACAACTTCTAGACATTTTTAATGAAATTTTAATCCTATAAAAGTATTATTAATTAATGTGCTAGTATTTATAGGTCCCTGATGCCAATAGTGGCCATGAGCGAGTACCACAAACATCAAGGATACCTAGCGTAGCTGAAAATTCTCCACCTTTTCACGGTATTACTCATCTATATCCTTCTGCACTATTGTTTGTATTTTCCCCCTTCGACTTTTTGGGTTCTTGAATAATGAAGATGTGTATGCATGTTTCAACACTTTGTATGAACAAGTGTTGTATAATACATGAGCTTTTATTCTCAAGGTACTTCAACACCAGTATGACCAGATGCTTGTTCTGTAGGATGTACGGTTGTATTAATGGTTGTCTTTTCAAATCCTTTTTTAAATATTTACCTGCCCTGCTACCTTTCAATATACGTAAAGATCATAAATTTGTTTTCCCTCAAATTGGTGGAAACAAGTATGCTAAGATGGAGTTGGTAGAATTCTAGCAAACTAGCACCCCTATAACACATATTCTAGCAAACTAGCACACCTTCTAAAAAATAAGTTGTTTTAGGGAGTATTCATAATCTGCACTTGCATATTTGAATTATTAGTTTGCCGAATGTTCCATCTCATCTAATTTTCTGTGTTGTATGTCCCAATATTGATGTGGTGTTTGCACCTCGATACCGATTTGTACATATACGTAGACCATTGATTCAACTTGTTTGGTTATCTTAGTTAAAATAAATGGACTTGAACTTGAACTTGAACTTGAACTTGATGCACTTCCTTTGAAGGCCATTGGAAGGAATGCTACTGTTAAAGCTTTTTACTCTCATTCCAGTTTTCATTACGTAAGTGGGATATAAAATAAATTTGAAGGCGCAAGTGAATAAATGCTACTGTAGTTTATTTGCAATTGTACTACTTGTAGTTGTAGTAGGTAGAGTGAGTTTAGTAGATGCATTATGGTGACCAGAGTCATCATTCAGACCATGAAAGCATGTATTTATAATGCAATATGCCTCTTTGATCCCCAGCAGTTGCGATAAGAAGTGCTTGAGGTCATTGCGATTGGTGTTGATGAGATTTTTTGTAACCTTCATATAGTTTTAATATGATATTTTCGTACAATACATTTCATCTTTTGACACATCTATTTTATTATTTCAGGTCGTACAGTCTGATGTTCGAAAATTTCGCATGTGGAAGATTTCAATATGACAAAGAGTTGTGGAAGTTATTTGAAGATATTATTCGCTAGGATTGGTTATATAATGACATTAGTTATTTAGTTCACACAATATAAGTTATTTTTTAAGTTGTGACACTATATTTTGGATTAGTATTTCCTATTGTTTGTTTAGATTTAATGAGATATATTCTGTTTTATGAATTAATGGTAATATATTTTTCGCATTTGTCAAACTATCACTAGAAGTGCAATCTAGATAATTTTCTGGATGAACGTAGCATGAATTATTAATGGCGGCTAAACAATTGCCGTTAAAGCTTCTAACTTTTAACGTCAATTTAATTGAATTTTCCGACCATAAAAATGGACGTTGAAGGGGAAATATATAAGACGCTTTCACGAGGGATACTGTAGCCTTTAGAATTGGCCACAGAATCGCCGTTAAAGATGATTATTAGAGGCAATTTATTTGAATTTACCTACCATTAAAATGGACACTAAAAGACAAACCAAGATGTTTTTAGAAAGGATATTGTAACCATCCTAAATTGCCACAAAACAATTGCCGTTAAAACTATTGACCTTTAACGGCAATTTAATTGAATTCACTGGCTATAAAAATGGACGCTAAAAGAGCATAGTTAGCCGTTAGGAATTGACTTTGGTAGCCAAATTATTGCCGCAAAGAATGGCCGCTAGAACTACCAGTTATTAGCGGCAATAAAAAACAGCCTTTACCAGCATTTTCGAGAATGGCTGCTAAAGCCTTTACCGACCCCGGCATCGCCGGCCAAAGAAAAATGGCTGGTAAAGGGTATAGCAGCAATTGTATCGCCACTAAAGCCCTTTTTTATGGCTGTTAAAACCCTTTTTTGTAGTAGTGTGCTGCCAGTTAAGACACTGGGCTACGAACTCTGCTATGTCTTTCTTCATTCCATCCCACCAATAAACTTCCTTAATATCATGATACATCTTCGTCGTCTCTAGATAAATAGAATAACGGGAGTAATGAGCCTCTCCTATGATCTGACAACGTAACCTGCAACATCAGGAACACATAGTCTGCCTTGATATCTGAGAACTCCATCTGTGGAAATCTCGAATGGTGACTTCTTCTTCTGAGGGGATGTATCTCTATAATGAAATAACATAGGATCCTCGTACTGGCGCTCCTTAACCTGAGATATTAAAGATGAGACTGCTGCATGCTGAATAGTAACTCCCGTATCGCCCGAGTCCAATAATCGAACTCTTAGGCTGGCTAACTGCTTAAGCTCACGAACTAACTCCCTTTTCTATGGCTGCATATAAGATATACTACCTATGGATCTGCGGCTAAGGGCATTGGCTACTACGTACGTCTTCCTAGGATGATACAAGATATTAACATCATAATCATTCAATAGCTCCAACCATCACCTCTGACGCAAATTCAATTCATTTTGCTTGAAGATATACTGAAGGCTCTTCTTGTCCGTAAAGATATCAACATGGATTCCATATAAGTAGTGCCTCCACATCTTCAATGCATGAATCACTGCGGCTAACTCTAGATCGTGTGTTGGGTAATTCTTCTCGTGCTTCCGCAACTGCCTTGAAGCATAAGCTATAACCTTGCCGTGCTACATTAACACACAACCTAACTCAACGCTGGAAGCATCACAATAAATAACATAACCCTCTGATCCTTCTTAAAGTATCAAAACTAGAGCCGAATTTAATATGTTCTTCAACTCCTAAAAACTATGCTCACAAGTTTTTGTCCACTAGAACTTAGTTGATTTCTGAGTCAACTTCGTCAGTGGTGAAAAAATGGAAGAAAAACCCACTAAAAACCTCCTATAATAACCTGCTAAGCCCAGAAAACTATGAACCTTCGCAGGTGTTGTGGGTCTCGGACAAGTCCTTACGACTTCAATCTTCTGCGTATCCACTCGGATGCCGTCAGCTGAAATTATATGCCCCAGAAAAGTCACAGAGTTCAATCAGAACTCACATTTAGAGAACTTTGCATACAGCTTGAAGAGCTTTTGTAACGACTTGTTTCGTCGTTATAGTCATTTCGATATTTTTACTCATTTCGAGCATTGATTAGCTCATTGTTTTTACCCGAGGGGACTGTTGGCACGCTTCCCAAGGTGTCTAGACCGGATTCGGGCAACTTTTGTGAAATATACGCTTAAAGTGAAAAATGGTTGACCCAAAGTTGACTTTTGGGTAAACAAACCTTTTTTAAAATATCGTTAATTCCGAGAGGTCCGGATGGTCGTTTAGAACTTGTGTGTGTATTTGATTCGGTTCCCAATGCACTCGAATGCATTTCGGGACTTGCGTTGGGAAATTAAAATTAAGTCATCGGGGGTTGACTCAGTCAACGAGACCTTCGATGCAGATTCTGAGGCCACGGGAGTGTTCGTAGCGTTTTTTTATGTGTCTCTATGTGTGTGGTATATGAGCAGATGGCTTCAGAAACTAGCAGAAAATTGGATCAAATTGCGATACTTGGGAAGTATTCTGGTGTCTGGTGACCGCTTTAGCGGTACCAGAACTGCGGCAGCGGTACTGCTGGAGCGGTAACCCTGCCGCTATAGCAGCTAAAGCATTTTAGCCTTGGCCGCTAAAGCGGCTCCGTTGGGGCGGTCCCAGTACCGCTGAAGCAGGTGACGGGCAGTTTGTTAAATTAATGAAGTGTTAAAAGCCCTTAGCCCCTCATTATTTCTCATCTCGATATTTGAGCTTAAGGAAACTGTTCTTAGAGATATTTGGAGGAGATTCTTGGAGGTAAATCTCTCCTATTCCTTTACCCTTCCTTAAATCATAATCATCTAAGATTTTCCCCCTTTCTCTTAATAAACCCTTAGTGATTGAAGTTGGAAGAGGGTTTGATGAACACTTTCTCTAGGCTTGGTATTGATAAATTGATGATGTTTATGTTAAAATTTGATGAATCTAAGCTTATTAATCATATATCTTCCATTCCTAGTGTTGAATTTCATAATCAACCCAATTTGTGGGTTTTGCTTGAAATCACAAATTAGGCTAATCTTTGAGTTAAATTAGCAATTAGTTATTGTGTTATGATCACCTAGTACTTAATTTGGTATTTTACTTCCAAATTTCCCATTTTGCCCTTGTGGGCACGTTTCCCCAATTTCTAGGGCAAGAATTGACCTAATTTCAATAGTAGCAATATTAGTATCATTCTTCACGAGTTCTAATATAGAATTCGATTATGCTTAGACTACTTTGGTTTTGAGGTTTAGCGGAACGGCAAGGCAAAGGAATGAGTTGTTAGTGTTGCAGTTTGGCCATCCAAGTAGGTTATGGCTTACCTTTGGGGAGACTTCGTATAGCGAAGCATATATTTAGATTATATTGTCAGAGACAGCGTGTGAACCTTCGAGTATGAAGTCAGGTTAGATATTGCCTTAGGTTGGGCCCAGTTGTATGTTGGGGCTAGCCACCCCGTTGTGATTGATTTGATTGTTTTATTATGCTGGCTTGATGCCATGAGTTGTTGATAGATAATGGATTCTGTTTTATCATCTTGATTATGATATAGTTGGCATCCCCACCGTTGGTATTTGCAATCGGATATATTGTTGGCGTACCCACTGTTGGTACTCGTGATTCAGTTATATTATTGGCTTACCCTACTGTTGGTACTTGTGATTCAGATATATTGTTGGCGTCCCCACTGTTGGTACTTGTGATATTGAGCATGATTATTGATGTTGACTCATGCATTGCACACACTCTCATGTTCATAATACACTGTTGTGATACTGTTGATACTTGATAAAACTCTTTTACTTGAGTTATGTGAGAGTCTGATGTCCGATGATTGATCCCGAAATCATTGATTGTATGGCCGATATCCGATGTTAGTTCCGGAATCGTTGTTAGTGCATGGACTCCGCGGGGCCCCTAGAGTGGTGCCGGTGAGAACCCTCTGTAGGCAAAGATCGGGGGTCCCGTCTGTCTGTTGGGCAAAGATCCGGCATGGGTGGCACTTAGACTTCGCGAGTCACACTGGGTTGTGCTACTGGGACGTTGATATTTTCGTCCGGAGTACATGTGTACACCACATTTGCATGGCGTTGCATTGCATTCATACCATTATTACATTGCATTGCATTATGACTTGATTTGAGATGTTTGATGTTGTATTGTGATGTTGGATTGAATTGGATATATGCAGACTTGGCACATTTAGGATTAGATGCTTTACATAGGTAATGACGGATATTTGGAATCGATTGTATTGTCTTATACTTACTGGTTTTATTTTCTTATCTGCTTTATTATCTTAATTATGTTAGCTATGCTTAGCCAGAATAAATACGTAAATCTCACGATAAATACATAAAGGAATGACATTTAAAAAAGTTGTCTTCGAAATATCTTTCTCTCGAACCCTCAGTTGGTGAAACCCTCATCTTAAATATATCTTCGAGAACCATTTAGCACCCTGCAACTTATCAAATAAATCATCAATTCTCGGGAGTGGATACTTATTATTTATTGTCACCTTATTCAATTGCTTATAGTCAATACACATCCGCAAAGAGTCATATTTCTTCCTTACAAATAACACAGGCGCTCCCCACGGTTATGTACTAGGCCTGACAAAGCCTTTTTCAAGCAAGTCCTTCAATTTCTCCTTTAGTTCCCTTAACTAAGCAAGCGCTATCCTATAAGGAGGAATAGATATCGACTGAGTATCTAGTAATACATCAATGGCAAAATCAATCTCCCGCTCTGGCGGAAGACCTGGAAGCTCATATGGAAATACATTTGTAAACACATTAACTACTGGAACATATTGAGGAGTCGATAGCTTTGCTTTTGTATCCAGAGCCCGGACTAAATGATAAATGCAACCCTTAGCAATCATATTCCTTGCCTCTCGGTAGGAAATAAACCTGCCTCTCAGTGATGCTGTATTACCTTTCCACTCTAGAACTAACTCTCCTGGAAACTAAAATTGAACCATCTTCGTTCTACAATCTACATTAGCATAACAAGAGGCCAACCAATCCATACCCATAATGACATCAAAGTCTACCATATCTTATTCAATCAAATTTGCCATATTATGATGATTACAAACTATAACCCCACAATCTCTATATACTTGTCTAGCTATCACTGGATCACCAATGGGTGTAGACACTTTAAAGGATTTCATCGACTCGGGCTTCGCCCCAAACTGGCCAGCAATAAAAAGAGTAACATACAACAATGTAGACCCTAGATCTGTTAATGCATACACATTATGGGAAGAGACTGATAATATACCTGTAATCACATCAGGCGAGGACGCAAGATCCTTTCAACCAGCCACTGAATAAATTCAGTTCTGAGAACCGCTCAAACTGGACACTCCACCTCTGCTTCTACCACGGCCGGTTGGTGTCTGAGAACCCTACCCAGGAGGGTGTACAGATGTCAAAGAACCTATTTCAGACCCTATCGGTTGAGCCATACCTCCACCACCTCTCAATAGACAATCTCGCATAATGTGGCCTAGCCGACCATAGGCATAACAAACATCTAAACCTAAGCGGCACTGCCCAGCATATAACTTACCGCATTGGGTATATCATGGTAGAGATGGCCTCATCTGACTGGACCCACTCTTGACCAGGGAACTGGAAGCCATGAAACTCTAAGCTGGCTCAAAATAAGTGGGACCATCAAATCTGGGTCCTGGGAACTGTGAAGGCGCACTACCGCTGAATAGGCTGAACACCTAGAGAACTGCTGCCTCTGACCACCTCTGGACTCATTGACAAAACCCTAAGATCTAACTCTCTTACTCTGACCCCAATCATGCTCACGCTCGGCCCTCCGTTACTGCTTACGCTCTTCGAGGTTCTGAGCATGTGCCTAGATATGAGAAATATCCATACATGTCTGAAGAAAGGCTGTCATGAAGTCATCAATCAAGTGGGGTCCCAATCCACTCACAAACCAGTAAACACGTTCCTCCATCTTAACTACCACAGCTGGAGAATATCTGGTTAATGAATTAAAACGAAGACTATACTCCCAAACACTCATGTTCGCTGCTAAGGTCCAGGAACTTATCCGCTCAGGCCCGTCAAACCTCTGGCGAAAAATAATACCGAAGATAGGCATCAGTAAACTACTTCCACACGGGTAAGGTGCACTAACTCTTCTAGAAGACACCCAGGTCTCATACAAATGAATAGCAACATCCCGTAGTCTACAGGAAGCCAATTCTACTGACTCATTGTCTGAAGCATGTATCACCCGTAACGTCCTCAGCATCCCATCGATAAAATTCTACGGGTCCTCATTTGGTTTCGACCCAAAGAATTCTAGAGGGTCTAAGTTAATAAAATCACAAACCCTGGCACTAACAGCCCTATCACCATAACCCGTACCCTGACGTTGGGCCTGAACGGCCACCAACTGAGTCAACAACTAAATAGCCTCTCGCATCTCCTAGCCTGAGGCATCATGTGGAGGAACTAAGGGTGTTGGAGCTGGAGATGGGGCTGGGGCTGGAGCTTCTCTATTCTCCTCCAGAGCGGGCGAAGTATGATAGGTCTGAGATGGAACCTCATTTTGGGACTCTCCCTCCTTAACATCAATAGATGGTACCTGCCAGTCCTTCTACATACCACTGACTTTCCACTCTGGGCCGCTGAAGCTTTCCTCGTCACAGGCATTACTAAAATCATAACACATGGTCAGAAAAAAGGAAAACCTCATAACATGGATCTATCGCACGATCTAAGATGAGAAAGAAAGGCATTTTTTCCAAAATGCCCTGCAGCCTCCTGTTTATATGTATGGTGCACTACACACCCTAAATAGACTCTACTAGACACGGCTCGTAGACAGCCTTAGGATGAAGTGCTCTGATACCACTTTTTTTCACGACCCAACCAGAGGGCCATGACGGGTACTCGTATACCGAGCACCACAAGACATATATGCATTACATAACCATACCTTAATGTGGGCCATGATACTAACTAATAGATGTCATAAGCTATAAGGGACACAAGCCCAAAAGATATATAAATATATACGTAATCAAACTAAACCCAAATGTACAAGCCAACAAGGCTACCATAGGTAATGATACAACAAAAGAGAATCAAGATAACCATAGAGCATCTAACTGTGCATCTGTGTCTACGAGCCTCTACTGGAGTGTATGATATAACGAGGATGGGAAAGGACACCGCCATGCCTAAATATACACAAAAGGATCATACCAAGTTGAATTGCAACTCTGGAACAAGTGGAGTTCTCCTGTGGAAGCGCTAAGAAGACAGCCTAAGGGTCCGAACCACCTCCCTATCTAACTGCGGCCATGAACGCAGCGTCCACAAATAGAAAAGAAATCAGTACGGATAAAGTACTGAGTATGTAAAGCATGATATAAACATAAGAGAGACATAAGAAAACATAGGTTAAATGAATGCAACCTATACGTCTGGACTGCCTCTGTGAATCAATTATTACACCTCGTCTTTCGCATCTGTTAAAGTTTCGTCTTAAGTCGTTTGTCGTAGGCTTGTATTGGGAATCATTTGGGAAGTTTTGTATGAGGCCTATGAGTGTATCTCGGAGATGTATAAGTTTTAAAACATGTTTGGAGAAGAGTATGAAGGTTGGACGTCAAACGAATCGGAACGAATGCGTTTCACCGCAAAATTGGACTAAGGCATTTTAATAGCCACTTCCACAGACCGTGAATAATTTCACGGGCCGTGAAAGTGGTGGTTGGCCATCATGAAATGGTGGTAGTGGGTGGCAGCCACTGGAATGATTTCACGGCCAGTGAAATAATTCACGGTCCGTGAAAGTGGGCCGTGAAATTGAGGCGGGGGAATTTATCTCTTTTGTTATAAATTAAAGGGCCACGACTTGGGGCTCAATTTTTCATCAAAAAAATTTTTATTGACCTTAGAAGCTCTCTCAAACACTCCCAACTCATTCCAATCTAATACAAGAGAAAATCAAGCTTTAAATCCGCAACAAGTGCATAGAAGGTGATTGTTCTTGGTTACACTTGGAGTTGTGGTGAATTTGGTCTTGAAGAAAGATGTGTGAGTTGAAGTTCTTCAAGTATAAGGTATGTTCTTCACTCTATTACCTATGTTGAGTTAATTTGGAGGCCTAGTAAGTCTTAAAGGTGAAAATAATCATGGTAGAGAAGTGTATTAAGTTGAAGTATTGGAATTTTAAAGGAAGTTTTGATTTGAGTATAATTTGGATGTAATCTTTTGATGATGGTATTTTTGATGTTGTTAATGATGTTTCGGAGTTGTTTTGAAGTTTGGTGGAAGTAGATGATGGAGGGGAAATGTTGTCCAAATTTCATTAGCTCACGTATTAGTTTAGTTTGACCTTATAAGTGTTTCAACGACTTAACCTTAGTGTGAGTCATCTTGAATATAGATTTTCAAGCTCGGGAGAATAGACGTTGAGTGGTTAAGTAGACAACGAGGTATGTTAAGGCTTTCCCTTTCTTTCTTATGGCATGATCATATTAGTACAAACTCACACACATGATATCCATAATGTTCCTATTCTTAGAAATACTATAAGCATTTGTTCTTGACGTCCTTATGATATTATTGTTCTTTGTCTTATGATTAATGATTTTGTCTTATGGTTATAGATCTTGTATATTATTAATGATCTTATCTTATATTCGTTGTTTCCTTCAAGGTGAGATATGATGATGATGATAGTTCCATAATGGTAATCGGATGTATACCAACCTTATGTCACTCCGATAGAGTTGTAACGTTTCTTTGAGCTCTCATGCATGCTTTATAGATATGTAGCTATTTTATGACACCGAGCCGCGCTATAGTCAGTCAGGTACAATACCTATTGTGCACACCACTGCAGTTGGGTACGGATAACACCGAGCCTATCATGGCCAGGTACGATATTATGATATATATATGTCTGAAAATATTTTTTTTTTAAAAGAAAAGCATGCATGTCATCCTCCTTGAGAGGCATTCAGATATACAGGTTGTTTCTCTCTTATCTCATGTTACTTCCATATCTCTATTATGTTGTTTTCCATGCCTTACATACTCGGTACATTAACTGTACTGACTTCCTTTTGTTTATGGACGTTGTGTTCATTCCCGCAGGTACACAGAGAGAAGGTACATATGCTTAGGCTGCCTTCTCGGCACTTGTACAGGAGCACTCCACTTGTTCCAAAGTTGCAGTTTAGCTTGGTATGATTCTTTTGTGTACATTTAGGCATGGTGGGGTCCTGTCCCGTCCTTATTATGTTATACACTCTAGTAGAGGCTCGTATACAGATATGCACAGTTAGATGTTCTTTGACCTTCTCGGTCCATTTTTGTTGTATCAGTATATTTTGATAGCCTTGTCGGCTTGTATATTTGAGGTTCAGCTTAATAATGTATGTGTATATATCCTTTGGGCTTGTGTCCCTTCCAGTTTATGACATCTATTAGTTAGTATTATAGTCCACTCAGGTATGATTATGTGAGGCTTGTACGTCTATGGTGCTCGGTAGGTTAGCTCTGGGTGCCCGTCATGGCCCTCCGGTTGGGTCTGACATCAATACTAGACATAAATACTGTGTGTGCGTGTGTGTATATATATATATATATATATATATATATATAATGCCTGTCAAGCCTATGTGGGCACCCCATCGTATCGTATCGGCCTCTGTGGGCATCATCATCATCATCGTCGTATCATCATATGACCAGCTGATCAGGTGGTAGTGTCTATATAACGTCACCTTCCCCATACCCCATACATATATATATATATATATATATATATATATATATATATATATATATATATATATATATATATATATATATATATATATATAACATAATATACGCGTATATAATGCATTTGGGGTCTCGGTTCTATAGATGCATATGTATATATAAAATGCAATGCAATGCAAAACATGATATGAGTATAGATAATTCTAGAGACCATACTGGATCTAAGAAAGACTTTCTGAAGATAACATTATGGAACATGAATCAAATGGATCATCCCTAACTCTAAGAGTAGAGCCACTATGGATCAACGTTACGTGTACGTTTTATTCATAAGGATCATGCCAATAGAAGGAAAGGGACAGCTTTAACATACCTCGTCGTCCACTTAACCAATTAACATCTATCCTTCTGGCTGGCAAATCTACATTCAAAATGATTCATGCTAAGGTTAAGTCGTTGAAACACTTATAAGGTCAAACTAAACTAATAGGTGAGTTAACGAAATTGGGCAGCATTTCCCCTATATCATCTACTTCCACAAAAATTCAAAACAACACTAATAACGACATCAACAATACAATAGTCAAAAGATTAATTCAAATTAGACTCAAATCAGTCAAAAACTTCCTTTCAAATTCCATCCTTAGCCTCCAACTATAACACAATACTTTATGACTTTTTCTACCATGATTCTCTTCACTTTAAGGCTTACTAAACCTCCAAATCAACTATACATAAATAATAAGATGAATAATATACCTTATACTTGAAGATCTTTAGCCACACACAATGTTATACCCCGCATTTTCAGAGCATGAGCATGACACGTACATCACCGTAGCAATGGAGTGTCGAAGACGTCCCATGATGTTTTGGAAGGTACAAGCCTTGGGAAGTATGTAACAATGAAGTAAAAGATGGATTACGGTCTTGTAAGTCGTAATCGGAAAGACTATTTTGAAACACAAGAAAATGGCCATTATCATGTATAATGAATGATAAATATCATGTATGGAGAGTTTCGGAAGGTTTTGAGATCAAGCAAATTGAAGAAAATAAGTTTGACGAAAATTTGAGAAATGTTGGGCAAGTTTTTAGTCAACTTTGGAAGGGCATATCTCCTAGTATATTAGGAGTTTTAAGGTGAAACAAAAGCCGAAAATGAATTTCGTTGAGTCTAGTTTATAATGCAACAAACCTCTCATTGATATGACATCGGAGTGGAGAATTATAGACGTTACAAACGGAGCTGTCAACGCAGAAACAGGGTGCTACAGTAATGCTACAGTACCGCCGACCCAACCCACTATAAAAGGGATTAAAATCCCATTTTTTTCATCAAAATTTCCAGAAAATTCAGCACCCAAAAAGGGGTCTTAAATCTCACATAAAAGTAAGAATTTTGAGCAAAATTCAAGCTACGGATTACGAGGCGACGAATAATCTTAAGTGAATTGCAAGACAGGAAGTAAGTTGGAAGTCGAGAAATTATCTTCCAGGTATGTTAAGGCTAGTCCCCTTCTTTCTAAAGGCATGATCCTTTCGTTATAAATCTTTGTGTCGTACTGATAATATCATTAGTTCCGCAAAAGCTAGAAGTCCATGAATTTCGTGATCCTTATAATGTCATTGAGCTTCTAGAGGCATGATTCCGGTGCTATGGCTTCATAAATGTTTCCATATCTTCCTCGTTTTCAAAAGTTAAATGTTTACGACTCTAAGGCATAATTCCTTTTCTAATAATTCATAGTTGTTTTCCCAAAATGCCGTATTTTCCAAACCAGATATATATGATTCTGTGAGCTCTTATGATAACAACGATGAACATGTTTTTACGATGATAATGATGATGTCAAAGATGAGGATATTTTCTATGATGATGATGATGATTTTATGGCTGAAAGTCTCAATTTATGAGATCAATGCTTTTATGAGATGATTTTCATTCATAGAGATTTACATGTACATGAGCTTTATATTATTATGAGGTGATTGAGCTTATTTTGCAATTTCTTAATTTCCTTCATTGATGGTATTCTCACCTTATGACCCTTGTTCCTTCAAGGTGGGATACAAGATGATGATTGATCCATAATACAATCGGAGGCTACCGACCTTACGTCACTCCGATATAGTTGTGGCTTTTGATTGGGCTCTTATGCATGCTTTATATGTATGTATGTATTTTCTCACACCGTGCCGCGCTATAGTCAGTCGGGCATGACACGTAGATGTGCACACCACTGCAATGGGCATGTTATGATATTGCCCCGGACGCAAGAGGCCCGGACGCGGGCTAATGATGATAACACCGAGCCTTAATGGCCAGGCATGGTACTATGTATATGTATTGTCACGACCCAGCCCCATGGGCCGCGACTGGCACCCTACTTGGGTACCCAGACCAAATTACATATTCATTGCCAAATCCAAACTTATTTCAGAATTTCATAAAAGTCATATCAAACATAGTTTATATCAAATTATGTCTTAAGCGGTCGCACAAATCAAAATGTCATATCGGATCCAAACTGAGCGGCGGAATAGACATCGCCGGTCAAAAATGCAAATATAAGCATAAGGGCCATTCAGGGCCATCAAAACAAACGGACCGCTTTAAGACCAGAAAACAAAATCAGACAAACATATATAGGACCCTCGCCCCACATATATGACTGCAGGCCTCTACGAACTCAAAACAAAGACATATGGCGAGACAGGGCCCCGCCGTACCCAAATAGTCAAATGTACAGAATATACATAGCAAAAGGGAGTCTATACCAAAAGTGGACTCCGAGTCAAGAAGGAGTACTCCGAAGTAGCAAAGAGTGAAGCCTACAGTGGAGGATCACCAATATCTGCACCTGTGGGCATGAAACGCAGCCCCCGAAGAACAGAAATATGGGCCAAAACCGAAAGCAAATCAGATGACAAAGTGGAGTACAAATCAGTATGTCAAAATCCGTATCAAAATCATATACGTATACATAATGCAAACAAAATCATGCAAACGCTTAGGAACGTGGTCGCCACTCCGACACTGGCGCCACACACAGCATAACACCAGAAGGTTTCAAATCTCCGTACATCCCCGAACACAAACACAACATAGGTGAGCGTATCGCATCACGAGCCATATCATAGCATAACTCCAAACGGAACCCGGCCCTATGGCGAGGCCTCGGGAACCGGAACACAGCATACGGCCGAATTATCATAAGGCGCACGAATCATAACCGGCCCGGGAACCGGTGAACGAAGTCATAATAGGGCACGAGCGGAGTCGTGAGCAACCAAATGCAATACATATTTCAAAATAGCCTTTCAAAAACAAACTAAACAAACTAAACAAGATCAATTCACATTACTTTGCACTTCATAAGTGCCACGGCTCCAACACCAAACACACACACACACACGGCTTTCTACATACATCAAAGTTACGGGATTCTCGTCTATTCTCAATCCTTAACACATTCATATCAATTCTATAGCACAAAAGTGTAAGAATTCTCACCTTTTCTTGAAAACCCGACTTGTCGCAAACGCGCACCTTACACCAAACTAATTGTACCCCGTTGAAGAGGGTCTTGAGTACTTCACAACTATGCAAAAATCAAGATTTTTGGATCACAACACAAAGGCTTGGGAATTATTTTTCTTTCCTTTCTCCTATTCGGCCGAGAGGTATTTTGAGGTGCTTTCTTGAATTTTGTTTTGTTCTTGATAATTCTAAGTGTTATTGTTGATATATATCCATATAGGGGTCATGTGCATAGCACATGACCTTTAAAAGTGGGCTTGGACCAATGCTATGGCCGGCCACTTCAAGATTTTTGGGCCTCAATTTTGTTTTATATTTTTCTTGGCCCAATTCATTAAACGTCCCGTTTTGTAATTCCCGAAACTAATTTCCGAAATTCCAAATTTACCCTCGGCCTTCCCCGGTGTCTTAACATCAATGATTCCATAACCAACATAGTCATATTCACCAAAATCAAAATATTTCCTTATAACACACAAGTCATAATTATTTCTCGATTTCCAATTATACGAGAACACGGGACATAACATTCTCCCCCCCCCCCCTTAAGAACATTCGTCCCCGAATGTTAAATAAATCTTATGAAGGCTCACAAACATAACGGGAAAACCATTTTTTTTAAAAAAAAAAATAGCACACATGGTCCATCCGTTCATTAATACAACAAATACAAAAGTCTAGACTACAAGAGGCGTAGGGAATAAATGGGGAAATCTCTTCTTCATCTCATCCTCCGCCTCCCAAGTCATCTCTTCCCGGTTATTATTGCGCCACAGAACTTTGATAGAAGGCACCTCCTTAGTGCGCAATCTCCTTACCTGATGATCCAGAATAGATACAGGCTGCTCGTCATAAGACAACTGCTCCGTCACCTGAAGGTCATCTACTGGGAATATCCTGGAAGGATCACCAATGCACTTCCGCAGCATAGACACATGAAATACCGGGTGTACAGCCTCCAAATCGGATGGTAAGTCCTCGTAGGCGACTGCGCCTATTCTCCGAACAATCTGATACGGCCCAATATACCGCGGGCTCAACTTACCCTTTCTGCCAAATCTCATAACACCCTTCATGGGCGACACCTTCAGGAATACCCAGTCACCAATATGGAACTCTAACGGTCGACGTCGTCTATCAGCATAAGCTTTCTGTCGACTCTGAGAAGCCAATAATCGTTCCCGAATAAGTTTCACCTTATCTACAGCTTCCTGGATCACGTCTGGCCCAATTAACTTAGTTTCGCCCAAGTCAAACCAGCCAATAGGAGATCTGCATCTCCTGCCATAAAGGGCCTCGTACGGAGCCATCTGAATGCTAGAGTGATAACTGTTATTATAAGCAAACTCGATAAGCGGCAAATGATCATCCCAGCTGCCCCTGAAATCAATAACGCAGGCCCATAACATATCTTCGAGCGTCTGAATAGTGCGCTCGGCCTGCCCGTCGGTCTGAGGATGAAAACCTGTACTGAGGCTCACCTGAGTCCCTAATCCCTCCTGAAATGACCTCCAGAAGTTAGCTATAAACTGGGCACCTCGGTCAGTAATAATAGATACAGGGACCCCGTGCAGTCTGACTATCTCTCTGATATATAATCTGGCATAGTCCTCAGCCGAATAAGTAGTCCGGACCGGAAGGAAATGGGCTGATTTCGTCAGCCTGTCCACAATAACCCAAATAGAGTCGTACCTGCGTAGAGTACGCGGTAACCCAACAATGAAGTCCATATTAATCATCTCCCATTTCCAGGATGGAATCTCCATCTCCTGTAACAATCCACCGGGCTTCTGATGCTCGATCTTAACTTGCTGGCAGTTCGGGCACTGACTAACAAACTCGGCAATATCTTTCTTCATGCCATCCCACCAATACAAACACCTGAGATCCCGATACATCTTAGTGGAACCAGGATGAACAGAATACCGTGCATTATGTGCCTCGTCCATAATCTGCCGCCTTAAGCCCGCAACGTCCGGTACACAGAATCTGCCATCATATAATAATACTCCTTCAGGCGAGATCTCAAACTGAGTCTTTGCTTTATTAAAGGCCACATCTCTGTACTGAATCAAAGGAGGATCTTCAAACTGGCGCTGCTTTACCTCCTGAATAATAGATGACTCAACAACTGGACGAACAGAAATCCCAGAATCTCCAGAATCCACCAAACGAACTCCGAGGCTGGCCAGCTGATGAATATCACGAACCAAATCTTTCTTATCAGATGGAACATCAGCCAGACTGCCCACGGACTTGCGGCTAAGCGCGTCAGCTACCACATTGGCTTTCCCCGGATGGTACAGAATATCAACGTCGTAGTCCTTTAGTAACTCAAGCCATCTCCGCTGCCGCAAATTTAGTTCCTTCTGCTTAAAAATATACTGGAGACTCTTGTGGTCCGTATAGATATCAACATGGACCCCATATAAATAATGCCGCCAAATCTTCAAAGCATGAATCACCGCGGCCAACTCAAGATCATGAGTGGGATAGTTCTTCTCGTGTGGTCTGAGCTGCCGGGAAGCATAGGCTATGACTCGACCGTGCTGCATCAATACACAACCTATCCTTATACCAGAGGCGTCACAATAGACAACATACCCGTCAGATCCCTCTGGAAGAGCCAAAACTGGTGCTGTAATCAATCTCTCTTTCAGCATCTGAAAGCTGCGCTCGCAGGCATCGGTCCACTGGAATTTTGCTGCTTTCTGAGTAAGCCTCGTCAGTGGTACTGCAATAGAAGAAAAAACCTCCACGAACCTGCGATAATACCCGGCCAATCCAAGAAAACTGCGCACCTCTGTCGGAGTAGTAGGCCTGGGCCAATTCTGCACAGCCTCAATCTTCTGCGTATCGACCCGAATACCGTCTGCGCCGACAATATGGCCCAAGAATGCCACAGAAGTCAACCAGAATTCACATTTAGAGAATTTAGCATATAACTTCTGCTGACGGAGAACGCCAAGTACCGTCCTCAAATGATCTGAATGCTCCTCGGCTGATCGCGAGTAAATCAAAATATCATCAATAAACACAATAACAAACATATCCAGAAAAGGCCGAAATACCCGGTTCATCAGATCCATAAATACCGCTGGAGCATTAGTCAGCCCGAAAGACATAACTCTGAACTCATAATGCCCGTACCGGGTCCTGAAAGCGGTCTTCGGGATATCTGACTCCCGTACTCGCACCTGATGATAACCTGAGCGCAGATCTATCTTCGAAAAATATTTAGCACCCTGCAGCTGATCAAACAAGTCATCAATCCGGGGGAGGGGATATTTATTCTTTATAGTCACCTTATTTAGCTGCCGGTAGTCGATACACATCCGCAATGACCTATCTTTCTTTCTGACAAACAATACAGGCGCTCCCCAGGGTGATGTGCTGGGTCTGATAAAGCCCTTATCCAACAAATCTTTCAGCTGCTCCTTCAACTCTTTCAACTCAGCCGGTGCCATCCTGTACGGAGGAATAGATATAGGCTGCGTATCCGGCATCAACTCTATAGTAAAATCAATCTCTCGCTCAGGCGGAAGGCCAGGAAGCTCGTCAGGAAAAACATCTGGAAACTCACTGACGACCGGAACAGACTGAAGGGTAGGTATCTCCGCTGCAGTATCGTGCACACGAACCAAATGATAGATATAACCCTTCTGGATCATCTTCTTAGCCTTGAGGTATGAAATAAACTTACCCCTCGGCGATGCTGTAGATCTGAACCACTCTATAACTGGTTCCCCTGGAAACTGAAAACGGACTACCTTTTTCTGGCAGTCGACATTAGCATAACAGGAAGACAACCAGTCCATACCCATAATGACGTCAAACTCAAGCATGTCTAACTCTATCAAATCAGCCTTAGTGCTACGATCATAAATGGTCACAGAACAATCTCTATAGATCTGTCTCGCTATAACAAAATCCCCAACTGGCGTAGCTACCTCAAATGGCTCTATAGGCTCAGACACTATCCCGATTTTACTAGCAACGAGCGGAGAAATATATGATAAAGTAGAGCCAGGGTCAATCAATGCATATACAGACCTGGAGAAAACCAGTAATGTACCTGTGACGACGTTTGGCGAAGCCTCCTGATCCTGGCGGCTGGCCAAAGCATATATGCGGTTCGAGGGACCGCTAGAACCTGAAACGCCACCGCGGCCTCGACCGTGTCCTGCCGATGCTGGCATACCTCGCCCTCCAGGGCGTGCAACAGATGGAGCAGAAGAAGAACCAGCGGCTGACCCTGTCGGCTGAGCCACACTACCAGAACCGCTCGCCAACGGACAGTCTCTCATAAAGTGGCCCTGACCACCACAAGAAAAGCAAGCTCCAGTAGCTCGATAACACTCCCCAGGATGAGACTTCCCGCAATGAGGACAACGGGGCCTGGGTGGTCTGGCCTGGCTGGGACCCCTGGATACCTGTGAACCTGCCGCTCTGGAGCTCTGACCGGCCCCAGACGGTCCTGCACTGTCAAATCTCCGGCTACCTGACTGAGTACTCCGGCCGGACGGAGGAAAAGGTCTATCTGACTGCTGCTGCTGAGGCTGTCCGCCTCGAGAATCTCCAGAATAGCCTGCGGACCTAGCCCTCTTGGGCGGCCTCCTATCTCGATCTCTGCCAGAAGGATCAGACCTGCGACGGTCCTCCATACCCATCGCATAGGCCTGGAGTCGGGCAATGTCCATGTCTGTCTGCAATGATACTGCCATACAGCCATCAACCAAATACCGATCCAATCCCATAACATATCTGTGCATCCGATAGGACATATCTGCTACCACGGCCGGTGCATATCGGGCCAGAGAATCAAACTCAAGATTATACTCGCGAACACTCCGACCTCTCTGCTGCAGACGTAAGAATCGATCAGCCCGCGCCTGCCGTAACTCTGAGGGCAGAAAGTGGCGGGTGAAAGCAGTCACAAACTGATCCCAAGTGGCTGGAGGGGCACCCTCTCCCCTAGACAGCTCCCAAGTCTCGTACCAATGGGTGGCAACATCCCGAAGTCTGTGCGAAGCCAGCTCGACCGACTCGATCTCTGAAGCCCTGACCAAGTCCAGTGAGGGTCGCATCCCCCGAATAAAGTCATGGGGGTCCTCATCGGGCTTAGACCCGAAAAACTCTGGAGGGCCACATAATAGAAACTCCCTAACACTCAGGCTGTCCCGCCTGTCATCGTCATCCTCGTCCCTCCACCCGCGTCTGCGAGCCTGACCTGCTACTACTGTAGTCAACAACTGTACAGCCTCCCTCAGGGTCCTATCCTCCGCCCCTGGCTGAGGAGCTGGAGTCTCAGGAGCGGGTACACGGACCTCTGGAGCTGCTATAGGTCCTGCTCCAGGCTGTACAAGTGGGGGTGTAGCAGACCCCTCAGAACGAGGCACAACCTCGGGCAAATCATAGACACGAGCCCGTGTAGCGCGCTGTGCCTGACTAGTCTCTCTCATCCTCGCTTTGCCCTTCTGGGCCGCTGTTGCCTTCTTCGGAGGCATCACTGCAAACACAATAGCGAGTCAGATCAAAATCACCCTAACAGCACAGCTCTATCGCACGATCTAAGATTCCAAAGAAAGTAACATCCTAAATGCCCTGTAGCTTCCTGTTTATAGATGCGGTGCACAACACATCGATAAACAAGACTCTACGAGACACGGCCTGTAGACATTCCGAGGACAGACTGCTCTGATACCACTTTTGTCACGACCCTGCCCCGTGGGCCGCGACTGGCACCCTACTTGGGTACCCAGACCAAATTACATATTCATTGCCAAATCCAAACTTATTTCAGAATTTCATAAAAGTCATATCAAACATAGTTTATATCAAAATATGTCTTAAGCGGTCGCACAAATCAAAATGTCATATCGGATCCAAACTGAGCGACGGAATAGACATCGCCGGTCAAAAATGCAAATATAAGCATAAGGGCCATTCAGGGCCATCAAAACAAACGGACCGCTTTAAGACCAGAAAACAAAATCAGACAAACATATATAGGACCCTCGCCCCACATATATGACTGCAGGCCTCTACGAACTCAAAACAAAGACATATGGCGAGACAGGGCCCCGCCGTACCCAAATAGTCAAATGTACAGAATATACATAGCAAAAGGGAGTCTGTACCAAAAGTGGAATCCGAGTCAAGAAGGAATACTCCGAAGTAGCAAAGAGTGAAGCCTACAGTGGAGGATCACCAATATCTGCACTTGCGGGCATGAAACGCAGCCCCCGAAGAAAGGGGGTCAGTACGAAATATGTACTGAGTATGTAAAGCACGGAGTACAGAAATATGGGCCAAAACCGAAAGCAAATCAGATGACAAAGTGGAGTACAAATCAGTATGTCAAAATCCGTATCAAAATCATATACGTATACATAATGCAAACGAAATCATGCAAACGCTTAGGAACGTGGTCGCCACTCCGCCGCTGGCGCCACACACAGCATAACACCAGAAGGTTTCAAATCTCCGTACATCCCCGAACACAAACACAACATAGGTGAGCGTATCGCATCACGAGCCATATCACAGCATAACTCCAAACGGAACCCGGCCCTATGGCGAGGCCTCGGGAACCGGAACACAGCATACGGCCGAATTATCATAAGGCGCACGAATCATAACCGGCCCGGGAACCGGTGAACGAAGTCATAATAGGGCACGAGCGGAGTCGTGAGCAACCAAATGCAATACATATTTCAAAATAGCCTTTCAAAACATAATGAGTTCATATATCCCTTCATAAACCAAAAATAGTCAAATCGTTAGTTGGTACGAATGTTCATTCCACAAAACGTTTTCAAAGTAGTGCATATAACTCAAAAGCGTAATTTAACATATCATAGTAATCGAAGCATATCTCATAGAGGAACGTTTCGAAATCAAAGGGGTCATATCAAACTTTATTCAAAAGGAGAGCCCGATAGGACAAATAGGGTGTCTCGGGGTTAGCGGGCCCACCTCGAGTCAAATTGAGGTGGCGAACATAGTTTACGAACATTTATAGGCCAAAAGGTCATACATAATCATTATCAAGTGACCCGATCACATTTTGATAGGTTTCGGACGATTGGTGGCATTCTAGCCAAAATAGAGCCCTTAGGCTTTAATTGAATTGAATGAATAGTAACTTTTCTGTGGATCGGGTTTCGAGGAGCAAAAATGCTCTGGAGGTTCCAATATTCACCTAACATACTAAGACATGCCAAACGAAGAAGTGGGAAGCTTTACATACCTTACTGACGTCTTATGCTCTCCCAAAAGTCAAGTCCCGTTTCGTCCGAAATCTGCAAATGGTCAAAGTTACCAATTTGAGATTCTTAGGCTTAAACAAATGCCATTAACTTCATTTTTGCCTACCGAAATTTCGGCAACATTTCCCCTATAATTCTAACATCCCCGAGACTTAGCTCGGCTCAAAATACATCAACAACAACAGCCCACACATCATCAAACAACACAAATCATAATCAAACCACTCTAGCTTCAAAGTTCTACCTTATTACCTAAGTTGGCAACTCTTCATTCAAACCTCCCAAACTCCAAATCTATATCCACATCATTGTATTCATTCACTCATTCAAGATTATTCAATCACATTCCAAATATATTCCAAGCCATATACGAAATTGCCCAAAATTCATTACTTTCCATAATTCTTTCAAAACATCAAAACTTACAACGAACGTTCTAACTTGCGTCGTTTCATTCCGAATTCATAAACATCAACCGTAAGTCATATTTAAAGTCTTTGGCATCAAAGATATACAATGATATACGCAAATATACAAAAGGTATACACTTTCCCGTAATGATCCGAAATCCTTTTCCAACGCCAATTCAATTCTTTAAACGCTCATTTACGACATAAAGGTCACAACGACACACTAAACAAACTAAACAAGATCAATTCACATTACTTTGCACTTCATAAGTGCCACGGCTCCAACACCAAACACACACACACCCACGGCTTTCTACATACATCAAAGTTACGGGATTCTCGTCTATTCTCAATCCTTAACACATTCATATCAATTATATAGCACAAAAGTGTAAGAATTCTCACCTTTTCTTGAAAACCCGACTTGTCGCAAACGCGCACCTTACGCCAAACTAATTGTACCCCGTTGAAGAGGGTCTTGAGTACTTCACAACTATGCAAAAATCAAGATTTTTGGATCACAACACAAAGGCTTGGGAATTATTTTTCTTTCCTTTCTCCTATTCGGCCGAGAGGTATTTTGAGGTGCTTTCTTGAATTTTGTTTTGTTCTTGATAATTCTAAGTGTTATTGTTGATATATATCCATATAGGGGTCATGTGCATAGCACATGACCTTTAAAAGTGGGCTTGGACCAATGCTATGGCCGGCCACTTCAAGATTTTTGGGCCTCAATTTTGTTTTATATTTTTCTTGGCCCAATTCATTAAACGTCCCGTTTTGTAATTCCCAAAACTAATTTCCGAAATTCCAAATTTACCCTCGGCCTTCCCCGATGTCTTAACATCAATGATTCCATAACCAACATAGTCATATTCACCAAAATCAAAATATTTCCTTATAACACACAAGTCGTAATTATTTCTCGATTTCCAATTATACGAGAACACGGGACATAACATGTATAGAACTATTTTTTTAAAAGGTTAAGCATGCATGACATCCGCCCTAGAGGTATTCAGATGTACATGTTATCTTTCTTATTCCTTGTTATTTTTCATATCTATGTTATGTTGTTACTCATGCCTTACATACTCAGTACATTATTCGTACTGACGCCCCTTCTTGTGGGCGATGCGCTTCATGCCACGCAGGTGTATACAGATGAGTAGAGGATTTTGCTAGAAGATGTTCCTGCTGGATTGGCGAGCACCATTTCTTTCCGGAGTGTTGCCGAGTCAGAGTATCTATGTTATGGTATATTGATTTATGTTAGAGACTTTGCAGACAGAGTCATATATACAGTATGCCAGTCTTGTAAGCGACCGCATGTCGCTCCGAAAGGCCAAGGATAGATCATTGACTTTCCATTTAAAAATCAGCCTCAGAGCACTGTGCTTTCCTTCCGCATCACGGAAGGAAAGCGGAGTCCTGCACAGAAGGCCTCAGGACGTTGCGCTTTCCGTCCGCATCGCGGAAGGAAAGCAGAAGCCCTCAGAACTTTGTGCTTTCCTTCCGCATCGCGGAAGAAAAGCGGTATCATGCACAGTTTTTTTTCGGTCCAGACCAATAATGGTATATACATATGAATAAATGTAATGCACTATTTTACGGCTGAAGGAGCATGGTATAGTCAGGCATTATATAAGGAGCCTAACGAATTCTAATGTCACCATTGATTCGTTAACCTCGGGGCCTATTAGGCATGAAGGAAGGAAGTGGGTTGAGTTCTGTACAATATGTGTGGACATATGACTTGATACAAGAATCTGGTTAGCAAAAGAGAAATAAGTTAAACCAGGTGATAAAAGTAACTCCGACGTTATATGGACTAGAGGAGTTGAAGGATCGCTAGGGTCGGCCGAATGACTACCAAAGCAGTCAATACTCAAATGTTACCGGTAAATGAGAACATTCTTAGACGAATTAAAATATCCCCAAGTATAGAAGAAGGAAATGTACTGGCTTGAAAGAGACAAAATTCGAGATGAACTAATATAGCAAGGATGTGCTAAAGAAAAGTGGAAATGGACTAAATGCAAGTATATTATGAGACAAACAAGGGAAAGGAGGCATGACAAGATAATGAAGGCTTAGCAAATCAAAGGAAATAATTTTTTTCAATGCAATACGTGGTGTCCCGGGATATGATTCGAATCGCTCGTACCAGAGAAATTTTTGTTACAAGTAAATATGCAGCAGACGTACCCCAAAAAGGTAACGGAGGAAGTGAGAAGGCCTATAAGTGATCAAGGATAAGTATCAGGGACAAACGGAATTACTAAAGAAAAATCGCGGCGTTGGAAGAGATGAGAGTTTTAAAAGTGGAATATTTACAGGAATCTCAATGATCGTCACAAGAAAGAAAGGCAGTATGCCTATGGATAGCATGACAACAGAAGTACCTGAGACTAGAAAATGTCTCCTGCGTCGTGAATTATAAGTCGCCGCTTATATTAAATCGTGAGAGTATATTTCATAGGACCATATAAATAATCGACCTGAGGAAATGGCTAGTAAAATGGTGTGGGGGCGACGATAAATATTTGAAGAAGAATGGAAGCTCGTCAAATCTCAATTAGCCGCTAGTATAGGACTTAAAGAGGGAAGAACACTCATATTGAAAGGAAGTTGTGATTAAGTAAGATTTTATTTTAGTCTCATGCTAATGAGTTATTTTGTAATGATGTCAAGATTAGAGGAGAGGAAATTGGAGGAAAGATTCAAACAAGGATTTGAAAATATTTTGAATAGTGGATTAGTATGTTGTAAGTATAATCTTGTTCTAGGGGATAACAATGCTGATAAGAAAATGTTGTATACAAGAGTATAAGGAATGGTACTGAAGATTGTTTTACGAGTCGAATGGAGTCCCATTTGAATATAGATCCCGTGGCTATGGTATTTTTGACGCATTGGATGAGTAATCTGAAGTAAAGTAATTAATGAGAATAATAAAGCATTGACAAGGAAATGCTTTGAAAACCACCTGGGCGCTATCGTAGGTGGAACCATGATGACATTGAAGGGAATTAAGGAGTTTGACAAAAGCATTAAAAAGGAGATGGAATGATATGTATATAAACTCGATTAATGCTAAGAGCACAATCTAAAGTGGCACTAGAGAAGCAAGCAAGGAAAAGTGTCGCAGCTAAATAAGAAAGTCGTCCACTAGTAGAGAAATAGACGACTGCGAAACAGGACGGACTAAGTCAACGGAAGGTGAAGTCATGGAAGTAAATGAAGATAAGATCGCAGGAAAAGGATTCAAAGATATAAATAAAGGAAATGGACATTTAAGGAATTAAGAGAACTGCTTGATTGATAAAACGAAATGATAGATAAATGCGTCAAACTATGGGAAAGACGTATTAAGTAGGAATCGGGCAAAGGCTAAAAGTAGAAGGAGAAACCCAAAGGAAATGATCAAAGGATATTGCGTTTGATTAGATCAATCGAGTGACAATGAAACCTCATAGAACAAGCAACATGATGGCTCTTATTGGAAAAGGAACAAATGAAGGTTACAGACAAAAGAAAAAATGAAAAGATCCGAATTCGCTGCATGACTAAGAATCTTGGTTATTTTTCGACAAACTTCTGAATTCACCCCTAATTTATTAGCCGAACTAAGGATCGGAAATTTTAAGAGTAAATTGAAGGAAATGAATCATTAAAGAAGAGATTTGAGATGTTTTTGATATAAGTACAAGAATTGTCGTTAGTTAGCCAAGTGCCAGAAGTCCAACTGAAGGAAAGAGAAATTAAGCGAGATATTTTGGTGTTAAACTAGTTGAAAGATAAAGTCCGCAAAGATTAATTCGACTGCTATAAAATGCAAAGGATGCTAAATGTGCGTAGCCTTGAGGTTATCTTTAAGGAAGTAAGAATAAGAATAAGTCAACTCCAAGAAAACAAAGGCTTGGGACATCTGTAAAATGTAAGAAAGATACGTGGAGATCGAAGAGAACAAAAAAAAATGAAAATGAGATCAAAAATTGGATAAAAGTATGTGGTAAGCACGGGATGAAAGGGCATACAAGAATGTAAACAACGGAGGCTGAAGAGACAATGAAAGCGATAAAGCATGGAGAGTTAGTGAACAGAAAAATAATAAGAAAAGGGACAACATTGAGTACGGGCGTAAATTTTGGCCACAAAATAAGAAGAATAGACTGCATAATTCGGATAAGTTCAGTTTTAACGAGCAATTAAGACTGCAAGTAAGTAAAGTAAATCCTGAAAAATACAGGTAGAAACATTGACATCTACCTCGGAGCGAACTCTACCTCAACATTCGAGGACGAATGTTTTTGAAGGGGGGAGGATGTTATACCCCGCATTTTCAAACCATGAGCATGACACGTACATCACCATAGAAATGGAGTGTCGAAGACATCCCATGATGCTTTGGAAGGTACAAGCCTTGGGAAGTATGTAACAATGAAGTAAAAGATGAATTACGGTCTTGTAAGTCGTAATCGGAAAGACTATTTTGAAACACAAGAAAATGGACATTATCATTTATAATGAATGATAAATATCATGTATGGAGAGTTTCAGAAGGTTTCGAGATCAAGCAAATTGAAGAAAATAAGTTTGACGAAAATTTGAGAAATGTTGGGCAGGTTTTTAGTCAACTTTGGAGGGGCATATCTCCTAGTATATTAGGAGTTTTAAGGTGAAACAAAATCCTAAAACGAATTTCGTTCAGTCTAGTTTCTAATGCAACAAACCTCTCATTGATAGGACATCGGAGTGGAGAATTATAGACGTTACAAACTGAGCTGTCAACGCATAAACAGGGTGCTACAGTACTGCTACAGTACCGCCGACCCAACCCACTATAAAAGGGATTAAAATCCCATTTTTTCATCAAAAACCTCTCAAAATTTCCAGAAAATTCAGCAGCCAAAAAGGGGTCTTAAATCTCACATAAAAGTGAGAATTTTGAGCAAAATTCAAGCTACGGAATACTAATCGAAGTCCGGGCAACGTGTAGACGCGATTATGAATTCAATTTGTGTAGAGTTATCTTGGAAACAAGTGGATATTGAAGATCTTTCCATTTTAGTAAATATAAGGTATGAATCATTGAATCCTTCTCTTTATCAACCTTGATGAAGGAATATTTGCAAGAAATAAAAGTTGTAGTTGTTGTGTTGTTGTTGTTGTTGGCTTATGGATTGAGGTTTGAAGAGAATTTTGGAGGAAAATACATATAATTATCTTGTAGAATGTTGAGGGTATTGTTGTTGTTATTATAGGTATTAATTTCGGCTTCTTTACGGAAATAAAGTTATTAAATAGTCGTATCACAAGTTGATTAGTTGAGAAATTTAAAAAACATCGTGTGGGATGTTTTAGGAGATATATTGGCATGGATAATGGTATTGATGATGTTGGTATTGTTGTTGTTGATTGGTTGTTGATATTATGATTTCGGGCTAGGCATATAAACAGGGGAGATGCTGCCCGAATTTCAACAGAATCTAAAAGGATTTTAATTAAAGTTTTGAGATGAGCATGATGACGAGCCTAACAATGGTATGAATGGTTATATATGTAGATTGCGAGGCGACGAATAATCTTAAGTGAATTGTAAGACAGGAAGTAAGTTGGAAGTCGAGAAATTATCTTCCAGGTATGTTAAGGCTAGTCCCCTTATTTCTAAAGGCATGATCCTTTCGTTATAAATCTTTGTGTCGTACTCATAATATCATTGGTTCCGCAAAAGCTAGAAGTCCACGAATTTCGTGATCCTTATAATGTCATTGAGCTTCTAGAGGCATGATTCCGGTGCTATGGCTTCATAAATGTTTCCATATCTTCCTCGTTTTCAAAAGTTAAATGTTTACGACTCCAAGGCATAATTCCTTTCCTAATAATTCATAGTTGTTTTCCCAAAATGTCGTATTTTCCAAACCAGATATTTATGATTCTGTGAGCTCTTATGATAACAGCGATGAACATGTTTTTACGATGATAATGATGATGTCAAAGATGAGGATATTTTCTATGATGATGATGATTTTATGGCTAAAAGTCTCAATTTATGAGATCAATGCTTTTATGAGATGATTTTCATTCATAGATATTTCCATGTACATGAGCTTTATATTATTATGAGGTGATTGAGCTTATTTTGCAATTTCTTAATTTCCTTCATTGTTGGTATTCTAACCTTATGACTCTTGTTCCTTCAAGGTGGGATAAACGATGATGATTGATCCTGTTACACCTTGGAAAATTCCCCGTACATGTACTATGAATAAGACAACGAAGGTCATGACGTATACGGTATTTTGATGAGTAAGAAATAGTATTTGATGACCCTAAAACGAGAACTCAAAAGCATGCGAGGTAAGGAAAGGAAGTTGTTAAGGAAAGCGAGTCACATAGTGTGTATCGGATAAGAATAACAAGCAACGATTCTGTGATGGCATAATGATATCTTAGAGACAAGTAATAACGTCCCTTGGATTGGTATTGAGGTGTTAAACAAGTGCTAAGAAGGTTCCATAAGGATCGGAGATCAAACGAGTCGACGAAAACGAAAATCGCTTCAGTTGGCATTATACGGCCAAACATACGGTACGTATAAGTGTGAGGGACCATTTTTCATTTCATCCATTTCATTTCCTCACCTCCACAACTCAAGAAAGCTCTAGAACCCTCCAAACACTTCAACCATAAGAATACCAAGGAAATCAATGATCAACAACATTAAATCCATGAAACAAAGCGTATGAAACTCAAGTGAAGTTCATCACAAAGAAATCCCAAAAGAGGTGAAGTAGGGCTTTGGTGCAAAAGGAAGGATTCCACTCTAGACTTGTTCCACCATCATCTAAGGTAAGTTTCATGACTTTATTATGTTGTCTAAGGTATGGGAAAGCTAAGATGCTTGAATTGTAGAAAGACATAGAAATTGGGTCTTGAATGGGTGAATAGTGTCACAATTGAATAGTAGTTGAATGGAGTCGTGAATGTTGATATGCTATGATTATGAATATGTTGTAAATGGTGTTTAGACCATGAAATAAGTATTATATACGAGAAAACGCGATAACGAACTATAACCATAAATGTGAAGAAGTTGGAGAGAAATGGTGGATTTTGCTTAAAGTATATAAATGATGATTGTTGATTGCAATATTGTGAGTGTTGTTGTAAATGTTTGGGAGTTGAAATAGAACATGGGAAAAGTAGTCGAAACAAAGGAAATGCTGCCCAAATTTCCCTAGAAATAGCGACACGTTTTTATAGTCAATTAACTAATGTTAAGTCGAATTCTCTCGTGAAGGTGGCGACGTGATATCAAAGGAAAACAAGTGAACGATAGATTAGATAAACGACAAAGGTATGTGAGGCTAGTCCTTTCTTCTATGGCATGAATCCTATGACATGATTCTTCTTTCCTCTCCACGACTCTCCTATGCTCCTAAAAGCTAAGAGTCCAAGATCATGAATAGTTATACGAGATAAGAGCAATGTCATGAGTTCAGTAGTGATATGATGTCATTCCTTGCTTACACTCACCTCATACACTAATCCCTTCAAGGTGAGGCAAAATGTTTATAAATGTTCATAATGGGATCGAAGGTTCATGACCTTACGTCACCTCGATAAAGTGTAGTTGTTCTAGAGTCTTTATGCATATTATGATGAGCATACTATGATGCGCATATTACGATGAGCATGTTATGATGATATTACACCGCGCCTAGTTGGTCGGGTAGTCACCGCTAAGGCGGGAAGCTTATATACCATGGCTAGTTGGCATGGGCAGACACCGCTAGTGGGCGGCCTGAGATGATACCCCGGACGCGGAAGGCCTGGACGCGGGCTAATGTTATTGATTATCACACCGCACGTATATGGTCGGGCAGTTTATTTATACATGTACATGTTATGCATACATGAGATGATGATAAGCATAAAAGTAAGTAAGCATACATTACTTCTTATATGACTCGCAGTCAGTTACAGTTTGCTCCATATTTGATACCTCCCTTATTTTCTTGATGTATTGTTATTGTCTATGCCTCTCATACTCAGTACAACATTTGTACTGACGTCCGTTTTGTTTGGACGCTATGTTCATGCCCACAGGTAGACAGGGAGGTGAGCTTGATCCAGATTCTTAGTAGCTGTCAGCTGATTGAGGGCACTCCATTGTTCGAAGGTACTTATAATTATTATTTTGGTATATATATATATATATATATATATGTATATTTTGGGGCATGACGGAGTCTTGTTCCGTCCATATGTATAGTATATCAGTAGAGGCTCGTAGATGCATAGTGTGGGTTAGGTGGTCTCATGAGGTGCTGATACAGATATATGTACATTTATTATTTTGATAGCCTAAAGGTATACATATATAAAGGTATTCATGTTTTCTTATGAAATATGATTTTTCCCATGCTTTGAGTATAAATGTGATAAAAAGGGCATTAAATGAGTAAGATGAGTAACAGAATGAATGGTTCTCAACGGCTAGCCCCGGGTACCAGTCGCGGCCCCTAGCTAGGTCGTGACAGAAGTGGTATCAGAGCAGTTCGTCCTAGGAAGTGTCTATGAGCCGTGTCTAGTAGAGTCTTGTTTATGGTGTGTTGCACGTCACGTTAATAAACAAGAGGCTACAGGGCATTTAGGAAAAACGACCATCCTTCTTCTTATGAGATCGTGCGATAGAGCCATGTATAAGATTTTATCTTCCCTCAAGGAGTGTTGTGGTTTCAGAATGCCGCCAAAGGGAAAAGCTACAGCCGCCCAGAAGGGCCAGACTACGACAAAGAGGCGGGCAGAAAGAGAGCCTCCGATGAATGTAGAAGAGAGAGAATCACAAAATGAGGCCTCGCCCAATGTAGAAGAGCAAGGAGGAGTTTCAACTCCGATTCTTCCACCAGTTGCTTCGGGTCAACAAGTGACTGAGGCCATACATTTACTAACACAATTGGTAGCCACCCAGGCATAGTGGAAAGGTACAGGTTCGAGTCATCGTTCAGCTAGTACGAGAGCCCGTGATTTTATGACTTTAAACCCTCCGGAGTTCTTTGGGTCAAAGCCGGATGAAGATCCGCAAGGATTTATTGATGAGATGTTGAGAACCTTAAAGATTATTCATGCTTCAGAGACTGAATCCGTGGAGTTGGCCTCTTATAGACTCCGCGATGTGGCGGTAATATGGTACAATAATTGGATGGCATCGAGACAAGAAAATGCACCTCCTCCCGTTTGGCAAGAGTTTGTGGATGCGTTTATTCGTCACCATTTGCCACTCGAGGTCCGCCGAGCCAGAGCGTACAGGTTCTTGAATCTAAAGCAAGGAAGCATGAGTGCTCGGGAGTATAGTATGCAATTTAATTCTTTGGCCAAGTATGCCCCGACTATGGTGGCCGACATGGGGGATCAAGTGCACAGGTTTATGAGTGGTCTGGGACCACATTTATTCAAAGATTGCTTGACAGCCTCATTGCAAGATGGGATGGACATTTCCCGAATACAAGCCCATGCCCAGAATTTTGAGGGACGACAGCCACCACAAAGAAGTGATCGTGATAGTGACAGGAGACAAGGCAAGAGGGCTAGATCTATGGGAGCAAGCAGTGAGTATCGAGGGGGACCGAGACAGATACATTCTAGGCATGCAGGCCAGTCAGCGACAGTGCGCCTCCCATATTTTCAGATAGGAGGTTTGATCGTTTCTTTCGGTCAGGACAGGGCCAGAGTTCGAGGGCCTCAGATTTTCAGTCTAGAGGAGATTTTAGTCAGAGGGGACCCCCAGTACCACGGTGCAGCCAGTGCAGTAGACTACATTCCGGACAGTGTCGCCAAGGTTCGGACGCCTGCTACGCCTGCGGCCAAGTTGGCCATATGATGAGAGATTGTCCTTCGATGAGAGATAGAGCTGGGACTCAGCCCACAGGTTCAGCAGGGGGTTCTTCCTCGATACGCCCAACAGCACAGATTCCCCAAACTCCAGCAGGTAGAGGTAGAGGCAGAGGGGGAGCATCTACTTCAGGTGTTGTTCAGCCTCGCGTGTATGCTTTAGCTGGGCGACAGGATCTTGTGTCCTCCCCAGATGTTGTCACAGGTACATTGACTATATTTTCCCGTGATGTATATGCTTTGATCGACCCGGGCTCCACTTTCTCTTATGTTACTCCGTATGTTGCTGATTGTATTGGAGTGAAACCCGAGCCAATTAAACCTTTTGAGGCATTCACTCCGGTTGGTGATCCTGTAATAGCAAGGAAAGTGTACAAAAATTGTGTCATTGTGATATGTGATCGCCAGACTAAAGCCGATTTGATTGAGCTGGAAATGGTAGATTTCGATGTAATTATGGGTATGGATTGGTTGGCCTCGTGCTATGCTAATGTAGATTGTCGAACGAAAATGGTTCGATTTCAATTTCCGGGAGAGCCCGTGCTTGAATGGAAGGGTAATACAGCATCTCCGAAGGGTAGGTTTATTTCCTACCTTAAGGCAAGAAAGATGATAGCTAAAGGTTATATTTATCATCTAGTTCGGGTTCATGACACCGAAGCAAAGTCGCCAACATTCCAATCCATTCCGGTAGTGAATGAGTTTCCAGATGTATTTCCAGACGAACTCCAAGGTTTTCCTCCAGAAAGGGAAATTGACTTCACTATTGATGTATTGCCGGACAGCGAGCCTATATCTATTCCTCCTTATCGAATGGCTCCTGCAGAATTAAAAGAGCTAAAAGCACAGTTGAAAGATTTGCTTGAAAATGGGTTTATTAGACCCAGTTCATCGCCGTGGGGAGCACCAGTCTTGTTCGTGAGAAAGAAAGACGGTTCCCTACGAATGTGCATTGATTATAGATAATTGAATAAGGTGACGATAAAGAATAAATATCCCCTTCATAGAATTGATGACTTGTTTGATCAGCTGCAGGGTGTCAAATGGTTTTCTAAAATATATTTGCGATCGGGTTACCATCAAGTGAGAGTTAGAGAAGCGGACATTCCCAAAACTGCTTTCAGGACAAGATATGGCCACTATGAGTTTCGAGTGATGTCCTTTGGGTTGACAAATGCCCCGGCGGTGTTCATGAATTTAATGAATAATGTGTTCAGGCCATTTTTGGATCTCTTCGTGATAGTATTTATCGATGATATTCTGGTATATTCTCGCACAGAATCAGAACATGCAAATCATTTGCGAATTGTCCTTGGGATTCTTCGAACTCGGGAATTATATGCAAAGTTCTCAAAGTGCGAGTTTTGGCTGAATTCTGTGACATTTCTAGGTCATATTATTTTAGATGATGGCATCCGAGTCGACACTCAGAAAATTGAGGCCGTGAAGACTTGGCCAAGGCCTACGACTCCCACAGAAGTTCGTAGTTTTCTGGGTTTGGCAGGCTATTATAGGAGATCCGTAGAGGGCTTCTCATCCATTTCAGCACCATTAACGAAGTTAACCCAGAAGTTGGCAAAATTTCAATGGAACGACGCTTGTGAGCAGAGTTTTTAAGAGTTGAAAGACAGATTGACCTCAGCTCCAGTGTTAACACTTCCAGAAGGACTAGATGGCTATGTTGTGTATTGTGATGCTTCCGTTGTGGGACTAGGATGTGTCCTGATGCAACATGGTAGAGTTATTGCATACGCTTCGAGACAGTTGCGGAAACATGAACAGAATTATCCAACTCATGATCTTGAATTGGCTGCAGTCATTCATGCCATAAAAATGTGGAGGCATTACTTGTATGGCGTGCATGTTGATATCTACACAGATCACAAAAGTCTTCAATATATTTTCAAGCAGAAGGAGTTAAACCTGCGGCAAAGGCGGTGGTTAGAATTGTTGAAGGATTATGATGTAAATATTCTATACCACCCCGGAAAAGCGAATGTGGTTGCCGATGCGCTTAGCCGTCGATCAATGGGTAGTTTATGTGGAGTTCCTTCAGAAAAGAAATAAATGGTTCGTGAGCTCCATCGATTAGCAAACCTTGGAGTACGTGTAATTGATTTGGGTAATGCAGGAATTAGTGTTAATGATCCTACAGCCTCGCCCTTGAATGTGGAAATAAAGGAGCGCCAGTATGAAGATCCACAAATGTGTCATTACAAGGACGTCTCTCATGAAAAAGAGAAGTCTCCATTCGAAGCTTCCGTAGATGGAATCCTTAGGTGTCGAGGCAGACTATATGTTCCGGATGTTGCAGAACTGCGTCGTCGAATTCTAGAGGAAGCTCACTATTCTTGGTATTCTATCCACCCAGGAGAAACAAAGATGTATCATGATTTAAGAATGATATATTTGTGGGATGGCATGAAGAAAGACATAGCAGAATTTGTAGCTCAATGTCCAAATTGCCAACAAGTAAAGGCCGAACATCAAAAGCCAGGAGGCTTATTGCAAGCAATGGAGATTCCTACATGGAAATGGGAAGAAATTAATATGGATTTCATTGTAGGATTACCTCGCTCCCGATGCAAATATGATTCTATATGGGTGATTGTGGATAGATTAACAAAAGCAACTCATTTTCTTCCGGTCAGGACCACATATTCAGCCGAAGATTATGCCAGGTTATATCTCAAAGAAATTGTGCGACTCCATGGTATTCCAATGTTTATTATCACAGATAGGGGAGCACAATTTATAGCTAAGTTCTGGAAGTCTTTTCAAGAGGGCCTAGGTACCCAAGTGAAGTTTAGCACGGCATTTCATCCGCAGACCGACGGATAGGCCGAGCGAACTATTCAAACCTTGGAGGATATGTTAAGGGCATGTATATTAGATTTTGGTGGTAGTTGGGAAGATCACTTACCCTTGATTGAGTTTGCCTATAATAACAGCTATGACTCCAGTATTCAAATGGCTCCATACGAAGATTTATATGGAAGGAAATGCAGATCCCTGATTGGATGGTTTGAGACGGGAGAAGTACAACTAATAGGCCCTGAATTGATTCAACAAGCGGTAGAAAAAGTCAAAGTGATCCGAGACCGATTATTAACAGCCCAAAGTCGCCAAAGTCTTATGCGGGCAACCGCCGACGAGACTTGGAATTTCAAGTTAATGATTGGATATTTCTGAAAGTATCGCCTATGAAAGGGGTAATGAGGTTTGGTAAAAAGGGGAAGTTGAGCCCAAGATATATTGGACCTTATAGAATTATCCGTAAGGTAGGTCGTGTAGCCTACGAATTGGACTTGCCTTCAGAGCTTGAGTCAGTGAACCCAGTTTTTCGTGTATCGATGCTCCGTAAGTGTATTGGATACCCTACAAGAATAGTTCTGGTTGATAATGTCCAAGTGACAGAACAATTAGCATATGAAGAAGTGCCTGTTGCCATTTTAGATAGACAGGTGCGAAGACTTCGAAATAAAGAGGTCGCTTCAGTCAAGGTTCTATGGCGAAACAACAACAAGGAAGAAATGACTTGGGAAGCAGAAAAGAAGATGAAATCCAAGTACCCCCATTTGTTCCAACCCCCAGAGAAGATTCAAGATGAAACGTCTACGAGATGAGGTATGTATGCTTTATTTTTATGTTATTGGTTGTGTGTGCCCATAGATATGTTGATATTGTGATGTAGCCTAGTGAGGCGGTGATATTATAGGTTGTTGTGACAGGTTGGTAGTGCCATGTTATAGGGGACACTCTGGTGAAATTTTCATGGAATCCCGAGTGTTTAACATTAGAGGACGAAGGTTCCAAAAGGGGGAGAGAATGTTACACCTTGGAAAATTCCCCGTACATGTACTGTGAATAGGAAAACGAAGGTCAAGACGTATACGGTATTTTGATGAGTAATAAATAGTATTTAATGACCCTAAAATGAGAACTCAAAAGCATGCGAGGTAAGGAAATGAAGTTGTTAAGAAAAGCGAGTCACATAGCGTGTATCGGATAAGAATAACAAGCAACGATTCTGTGATGGCATAATGATGTCTTAGAGAAACGTAATAACATCCCTTGGATTGGTATTGAGGTGTTAAACAAGTGCTAAGAAGGTTCCATACGGATCGGAGATCAAACAAGTCGACGAAAACGAAAATCGCTTCAGTTGGCATTATACGGCCAAACATACGGTCCGTATAAATTATATTGGCCGTATGTTGGACCGTATAATTGGCCAAGATGAAGACAACATTCTGGACCGAACATACGGCCACACATACGGTCGTATAAATAGTACGGACCGTATGTTGGTCCGTATAATACGGTCGGGCCAGATTTAAGTTTAAGTGTGAGGGACCATTTTTCATTTCATCCATTTCATTTCCTCACCTCCTCAACTCAAGAAAGCTCTAGAACCCTCCAAACACTTCAACCATAAGAATACCAAGGAAATCAATGATCAACAACATTAAATCCATGAAACAAAGCATATGAAACTCAAGTGAAGTTCAACCAAACCAAGAAATCCCAAAAGAGGTGAAGTAGGGCTTTGGGGCAAAAGGAAGGATTCCACTCTAGACTTGTTCCACCATCATCTAGGGTAAGTTTCATGACTTTATTATGTTGTCTAAGGTATGGGAAAGCTAAGATGCTTGAATTGTAGAAAGACATAGAAATTGGGTCTTGAATGGGTGAATAGTGTCACAATTGAATAGTAGTTGAATGTAGTCATGAATGTTGATATGCTATGATTATGAATACGTTGTAAATGGTGTTTATACCATGAAATAAGTATTATATACGAGAAAACGCGATAACGAACTATAACCATAAATGTGAAGAAGTTGGAGAGAAATGGTGGATTTTGCTTAAAGTATATAAATGATGATTGTTGATTGCAATATTGTGAGTGTTGTTGTAAATGTTTGGGACTTGAAATAGAACATGGGAAAAGTAGTTGAAACAAAGGAAATGCTGCCCAATTTTCCCTAGAAATAGCGACATGTTTTTATAGTCAATTAACTAATGTTAAGTCGAATTCTCTCGTGAAGGTAGCGACGTGATATCAAAAGAGAACAAGTGAAAGATAGATTAGATAAACGACAAAGGTATGTGAGGCTAGTCCTTTCTTCTATGGCATGAATCCTATGACATGATTCTTCTTTCCTCTCCACGACTATCCTATGCTCCTAAAAGCTAAGAGTCCAAGATCATGAATAGTTATACGAGATAAGAGCAATGTCATGAGTTCAGTAGTGATATGATGTCATTCCTTGCTTACACTCACCTCATACACTAATCCTTTCAAGGTGAGGCAGAATGTTTATAAATGTTCATAATGGGATCGAGGGTTCACGACCTTACGTCACCTTGATAAAGTATAGTTGTTCTAGAGTCTTTATGCATATTATGATGAGCATACTATGATGCGCATATTACGATGAGCATGTTATGATGATATTACACCGCACCTAGTTGGCCGGGCAGTCACCGCTAAGGCGGGCAGCTTATACACCATGTCCTGTTGGCATAGGCAGACACCACTAGTGGGCGGCATGAGATGATACCCCGGACGCGGGAAGCCTCGTCGAGGTCTAATGTTATTGATTATCACACCGCACATATATGGTCGGGCAGTTTATTTATACATGTACATGTTATGCATACATGAGATGATGATAAGCATAAAAGTAAGTCAGCATACATTACTTCTTATATGACTCGCAGTCAGTTACAGTTTGCTCCATATTTGATACCTCTCTTATTTTCTTGATGTGTTGTGATTGTCTATGCCTCTCATACTCAGTACAACATTCGTACTGACGTCTGTTTTCTTTGGATATTGTGTTCATGCCCACAGGTAGACAGGGAGGTGAGCTTGATCCAGATTCTTAGTAGCTGTCAGCTGATTGAGGGCACTCCATTGTCCAGAGGTGCTTATGATTATTCTTTTGGTATATATATATATATATATATATATATATATATATATATATATATATATATATATGTCACACCCTAATTCCGCTAGGGTGTGATGGGCACCCGACCCTTACCTAGGGCCGAGCGAACCCTCAGACTCTTGCTGCACATAAAATCATGTCAAACTTTTCAAATCAAATGAGATGAAATACATCGTAATTTTTTTGTTTCCAGAAATATTCTTTCACGTAGCTTCCAAGCATAACGAATCAATAATCATTCAAAATTCAGTACATAACACAGACCGATATTTTGGCTGACGGAGCCGCTTACAGACTGACAACCAATACCCACGACGTTGTCTGCAAAGTCTCTAACGTAATCCAGAAAGCATAACATACCAACTCTGACTCAGCAGCACTCCGGGAACAAATGGAGCTTGCCATCTGCACTGGAACATCTTCTATACTATCTTCAACTCACCTGGGAGTACCTGCGCGGCTTGAAACGCAGCCCCCCGAAAAGAGGGGGTTAGTACGAAATATGTACAGAGTATGTAAAGCATACAACACAGAAAGCAAAGTCACAACTAAAATACGATATATAGAAAGCGAGCACAATAGCCAGCATACTAAGGAGTCGTATCCGGCGTACAACAGGCAAAAGAAGTTCCGGAGAAATCAACACGGCAATCGGGATGACAAAATGTTTGCTTTCTTTTGGAAAACATCTTTGTTTCACACACATAGAAGAATCAACGCACAATTTCCGCGGCCATAAGTCCAGCGGTCAAAATCACACATACCGCGGTCAAGTATCCAGCGGTTTTCTATCACAAGTTCGACATACCGCGGTCAAGGGTCCAGCGGTCTATGTCGGCATAATCACAAGTGCGGCAGACGCGGTCAAGGATCCAGCAGTCAATGCCACACGTCCGTCATGACGCGGTCAAGGGTCCAGCAGTCAATGTCGGGCACGCCGCGGTCGAGGGTCCAGCGGCCAATATCACATATGCGCATATTCACATAACCGGCCCGGGACTCGGTAACACAGAAGATACCCAGACAAAATGCCAAATTATCACTTTCCAAACATAATCACACATGCCAGGATCATGCATCACACAGGACTCAGGTATACCAAAATCGTATATCGGAAAATAAAGAAAATAAGTAGTTTGTCCAGAATCTCAGGGTAAGATTTTTAAAAACGCTTTAGATGTCAAAAACATTTTATAATGCTCATGAAGGTGGTCATAACACCTATCATATAGTGAACAGCATAATAACCAGGAGTTACCTGCGAACTCCGGACAAGAGTACATTGGCTAAAGCCGTACATCACATGTCAGGGTTTCGGTCCCCACAATTGGGTCAATAATCATTAAAATCCGTCTCGGGATAGATAAAATATCTCCCGTTTAGTAGTCGGAACAATAACCATGAGTTCCCTTGACTTACCGTACGGGAATAAGACAAACAGAACAATAAGAGAGGCATCGGGGATAACGGGCCCACCTCGGGCCAAGTCGAGGCGGCGGACGAGAATCACGCCCATTAGACTCTACGGAGTCATCCAGGAATGTTTTAGAACGATCGGGTTACATTTGTAAACGTTTTGGAAGTCCAACCACTTTTCTAGTAAAATGCACCTTTTATAATTCAATTCTATTGAATGAATAGTAACGAAAACTAATCTCGGGTTACGATGAGCAGGATGGTCCCCGAGGACGAAATCTCAACCTAGTAGACCTAGGGCATGCAAAAGAGGGAAAGGATAAGCTTTACATACCTTTCGCGCTACTCACGCTTGTCCAAACTCAATCTCCGTTTCGCCCAAAACCTACAAATGGTCATTTTTACCAATTGTTAACTATAAGGCTTTTGGTATTCAATCTTTAACTCATCACTTGTCTACAAAAATTTGGGCAGCATTTCCCCTATAAACTCGTCTATCCGAATTTCTAATTGCTCTCCTGTTGACACAGAAATACCAACAATAACATATGGACACAACCATATCTTCAATTCTTTTATTTCAACAAGAACAACAACATATCAAAACAGCCCCCAACTGTAACATAACGATGCCCGAAATTCTAACGAACACTTGCAATACACCAAGCAGCCCATATGCACTTCTTATACCTTATTTCATGCAATATTTTCAGAAAATTTCAGGGAAATACAACAGCAGCCACTCGACACCACATTATCTACTCATGTGCAATAAAACCACATTATTATCTCTATAATCCTTACAACAACCCACAACAATTTAACTCCAACTCTAACCATTAAATTCCTTCACTCTCCTCACATATCCATGATTACAACAACCAAAATATTAATTCAAATCAGTCCATCAATTTCAATTAAAACAGCCCCTCACCCATAAATTTCAACAAAACAACAAACGAGTTTATAATGTTGTTTTCTCCGTTCTAATTCGTTAAAACTCTAAATAAACACTTTAATAACATAAAAGGAATTTTATAAATACCTTATCAGAAGCTCCACCACGAAAATTCCATCCCCCAAGACCAATATTTATCTCAAATTGAAGGCAACGCAACGTACAACGTTTTTCTCTTCATGAGCTTCGGGATTCGGAGCTCGGATTTTGATCAAAATGGCTTCCTTAGCCTAGGATCTCTCTCTCTCTCTCTCTAATGTTTTTGGAGGATATTAGCTGAAAATGATCATCCCTCAAGTGAATTTGCCATATATATTAACGTTAATGGGCCTCATGGGCCGAAACATTAGTGTTTGGGTCGGGTCCAAACTTGCTACCCTGCCAGCCCAAATTGCATCGTCCATATTTCCTTATCCAAATCTCATTTTGACGAGCGGTTTGTTGCGTTGGAAACTAGACTCGATGAAATTCATTTTAAGCTTTTGAAACACCTTAAAACTCCTCATATACTAGGAGATATTCCCCCAACAATATGGGCTAAAAATCTGGTCCGAGATTTTACTGAAGTTGTTCCGATTCATTTTGTTTAGATTCGTTTATCTTCTAATCCTCTTCCAACTCTCATGTAACCTCTTATACATACATATACATACCCATATACATACATAACAATCCATACACGTCTCGAAGGGTCCGGAGAATCACCATAACCTTAAACGTAACTGGAGAACTTACGAAGCTTCGACGAAACTCCAATCGCAAAAATATATTCATATCTTTTATCCATCTTCTATATCATTACTAATAATCTCAAATACTTTAAAAGGGCACTCACATTACCTCATATACGCTCATAACGTGATTTCAAATCCTTTAGGTTACGATGTCACCTCGGGATACTTAAGGCAACCATATATATAACGATATTCTTACTAACTCGATTAACTTTCCTTGAACTTTCTTAACTCATTCTTTCTTGTCTTAATTAAAATAGCACAGACTCTTACGGGGTGTAACAGTATATTTTGGGGCATGACGGAGTCTTGTTCCGTCCATATGTATAGTATGTCAGTAGAGGCTCGTAGATGCGTAGTGTGGGTTAGGTGGTCTCACGAGGTGCTGATACAGATATATGTACATTTATTATTTTGATAGCCTAAAGGCATACATATATAAAGGTATTCATGTTTTCTTATGAAATATTATTTTTCCCATGCTTTGAGTATAAATGTGATAAAAAGGGCATTAAATGAGTAAGATGAGTAACAGAACGAATGGTGCTCGGTGGCTAGCCCCGGGTACCCGTCGCGGCCCCTAGTTAGGTCGTGACAGATCCATAATACAATCGGAGGCTACCGAACTTACGTCACTCCGATATAGTTGTGGCTTTTGATTGGGCTCTTATGCATGCTTTATGTGTATGTATGTATTTTCTCACACCGCGCCGCGCTATAGTCGGTCGGGCATGGCACGTAGATGTGCACACCACTGCAGTGGGCATGTTATGATATTGCCCCAGACGAGGGAGGCCCGGAAGCGGGCTAATGATGATAACACCGAGCCTTAATGGCCGGGCATGGTACTATGTATATGATAGACATATTTTTTTTAAAAGGTTAAGCATGCATGACATCCGCCCTACGAGGCATTCAGATGTACAGGTTATCTTTCTTATTCCTTGTTATTTTTCATATCTATGTTATGTTGTTACTCATGCCTTACATACTCAGTACAATATTCGTACTGACGCCCCTTCTTGTGGGCACTACGATTCATGCCACGCAGGTGTATACAGATGAGAAGAGGATATTGCTAGAAGATGTTCCAGCTGGATTGGCGAGCTCTATTTCTTTCCGGAGTGTTGCCGAGTCAGAGTATCTATGTTATGGTATATTGAATTATGTTAGAGGCTTTGCAGACAGAGTCATGAATACAGTATGCCAGTCTTGTAAGCGGCTATTTAAGCCGATGTATCATTATGCATTACTTTACAGATTCATATGATTACAGATTTCATTTGATTCGAGAAAGACAAAAATAATGTTTTCGAAAAGCTTTCATTATGTGTTTCATTTCATGACTTAAGAGTCCTGTGAGATTATGAGTATAATGAGAACCAGCGGGTTTGCTCGGCTCTAAGTATGGGTCGGGTGCCCATCATGCCCTATCAGGATTGGGGTGTGACACATAACTTTCTCCAAGACTTAATCACCACCAGTCCAACTAGAAGCAAGAGTACACACTCTTCTATGAACTTGCTTAGGGTTTTAAGACTTGATCTTCTCTTAATATGATTTGGAATGTTTATGGGTGATTAGGAAGGGTTGAGAGATCTTGGAGAGGGCTAGGGATCTGTTTTGGTGAAAAATAATGGACCCAAACCGAGCCAATCAATTTATAACAAAAGGGCAAAATTTCCACCACCTCATTTTCACGCACTTTCACGAACCATGAATTGTTTCACTGGCCATGAAACCACTCCAGCAACTACACATCACTACCACCATTTTCACGGCCCGTGAAAGTATTCACGGTTCGTGGAAGTGGCCATGAAATAGTCTCAATCCAATTTTCCTACGAAATGTATTCTTTCCGATTCGTTTGACGTCCAACCTTCATACTCTTTTCCAAACATGTTTAAGAACTTATACAACTTCGAGATGCACCCATAGTCCTCATACACAACCTCCTAAATGATCTTCAATATGAACCTACGACAACTGACTTAAAACAAAACTTCAAAGTATGCGAAAGATCGAGGTATAACAGTAACGTTAGTCTTGCGTAGTTTGGTTTTCGCTTAGAACCATAGGAGAACCTTAGGAAATGGCTTGGGAGTGATTTAGGGTTAAAAATGAGATATGGTCGAGGATAAAAGTATTTATAAAACTTAAGAAAAATTGCACAGCCTCAATGTAAGCCCACAATGTACGGGTCGTACTTTTGTGTACCGGCCGGACATGGCACCGTACATTTTTGTACAAGCCGTACATAGCACCGTACTTCTCAGATCTATAAAATATTTGTTGCATTGGAAAGAAGATTCTCTAAAGTTAAATTTAGATACGTTATGCATCCCATATTTCCTTATACTCTAAAAGATATACAACTCGAAAGTTTGGCCAAAATCTTGTCCAGAATTCTGCCTAATTTTCCCCGAGTTTCGACGAACTTAATTTCTTCGATTCGCTTCATCCCGAAACCATTAGATACATTTTCAATACTTTATATAAAGTCTTACTTACCCACATATGGTCTCACAATGCATCCGAACTTACATTAGTCCACTTACGATGCAATCGACGCAACGAGACGGAGTACTACGAGCTTATCATTTCTCAAACTTTTTGCAACTCCTTAAAGTCCAATATGATTGCTTTTATTTAATTCTCAAGTTGATCCTTTCCTTGGAATTAAGTCAACTTATTCACTACTAATTCCCCGTATAGAAGTGTGGGATGTAACACGTTTTTGGGTTCCGATTAGAAGTATAGCAATATGGTTTTCTATGGACTCGTGTGTTAATGTAGAATTCATATGTGATAGACTTTGATCGTTCGAAAGAACTTCATAAGGGAAAGGTGAGGGTTCGTGGCTCCTGTTCAGCTTCGAGGCAGGTTACCGCTTACTCTTTAGACTCCGATTGCCGGACGTATATAGTTTATAAATTCTAAAGGGGTATTACGCGTGATAGGGGGTCCCACTTTAGTGACTGCGATGAGCACTTGGGTGGGTACTGGTGTATATTGTTTAGGGTAGTTAGGATAAGAGAAGTGTGTTGTGACGGAGAAATCATGTTGATCCTTCGGGCATTGGTTGTGGCGATAAATCCACTTAGGTTGGTATGGTTGTTGCTTCGATGGGCTATGGTAGCCACATTTAATTTATACTTACTATGACTGATTTACTTTACCTCATCGCTCCATATCTTGTATGAACTATGAAAAGGGAATTATTCTGGTATATGAGTTGATGTATGTAATTTCTTAGTGTTGCATATCCATTCTTTAATTTCATAATACTCTTTGCATAAGATATTACGCATGTTGCACTCATCTCATATTTATATGTATCTTTGGATGAGTTACGGAAAAAGGAGAATACGAGATGGTATAAAGGATCGGAATAAAAGTTAGGTTGTTGTTCTCACAATTCGGTGGTACTGTGAGTTTCTCATAGTTCGACGGTAAAGACAGGCGGTACAGTTGTCACGAACCAACTCGTGGGTCGAGCGGGCACCCACGCTAACTGCCTTGGTGGGCAAACCCTTCCCTTATTCAATATTCATTTAAGAATACAAAGGAATTAGAATTATTTAAGCAATCTCAATTTTCATATTATCAAATATCTAAGTGCGGAAGAAATACAACATCCCCAGGGAATCTAGTCTGTAACAGTACAAGAGCTACTAAAATATTACTAGTCTGGACGGCCATGCGAGGCTCATAAACATAAAAGGAATAACTGTCCGAAGGCAATAGACAGATAATGAAATAAGAGGAAACTCGGACTGCAGATCTAGCAGTGGCTCACCGTGGGTCTTCAAATAGGGCTGCCTCGAAATCACTCACGAGGGTGAGACGTGAGTCTTGTAGCAAACCCTGCACTCAGAAAAGAGCACAGCAAGGTAGCATCAGCATAAACATTATGTACTAGTAAGCATCATAGGCCGACTAAGATTAGTTCACGCATATAAGCTACAGAATTAAAATCACTCAGAGTTACAGAATATCACACAACTGAATCATGGCCTAAGGTGAATGGATGATGATATATGCAATGCAATGAGATGGATGTCATGCAATGCAATGGTGATACGATTGCATTGCATGACCACTAGGTTCCTTCAAGGAAATATTACCATCATAGAGAAGAGTGTTATCATTCCATAGTGGGTTACTAAAAACCTTGTAGTCTCCAAAGAGGACTACTTTTTCAACATTACCAAATATCCCACTAGGTACATCATCTCCAATAGTCATGTCAACATCAAATAAGGCATTATCTTTAAAGAGAGAACAATCAATAAATGATGAGGATTCAAAACATGTGGTTTCACTCTTACAAAGATAAAAGTCATTTTGCAAAGCATTTTCATTCATATGACTATCTACATGACACACAACACTATCAAAATCATGAGTCTCATCAAATATCAATAAAGTAAGATCATTGAACTCATCTCCATATGTATCAAATATGGGTGGTGTGTCATATTCACATTCTTTCACATTATAAACTTGGTCAAATCCATCACTAAATTGAGGCTCATAAAACACATCACAAGATTCCTCAATTAGTGGACTATCAATACAAGTAAGTTGTTCAACACAATCATTAACAACAATTGGTAGCATTTCAAGATCAAAAGAATTAGAAACAAGGCTACCATAACTAAAGTCAACTAGTGTATGAACAATTCCATGACATGACAATGTACTATCATTAGAACCAAAAGTGTACACACTAGGTGGACACAAATTGATCTTGCAAGAAGAGTCAATTCGATCATCAAAAGGATCAACTAGTGTGTAAACACTCCTAATAAGAACATCATCATTACTCAACAAAGCGTCACTATGCTCCACACGAGACAAAACTTTATCCCTACACAATTGGCCATTCGCCACAATTTGTTCCTCCAAGTTCAAAAGAGTGTAAGGATTAGCTTTGTTACCTTTTAGCTCATGCACATAACCTTCGTTACCCCGATCAAGTGTCTTGCCTTGGAGTTCCTCTTTTGAAGAGGTTTGGGTTACTTTGCCTCCCAAAGAGACTTGGGATTCTTTTGAAGGTTCATCTCCATGAATACCTACAAAAATACCAAGACAACTAGAAGAAATAAAGACGTTAGAAGAGGGATGGGCTCCCAAAATTCCTTTTGAAGGGTTAGGATGACCTTTCACTTCAACTTTCCATTTGGTTTCACGGACATTAGCGACAAACTTCTCCTTGTTCAACTCCTTTGTATGGACCTCTTGTTTCCCTACCTTTGCCTCCCTTGCCAATTCTAGCATACGTGAGTAATCTTCTTCCACTTGCAAAGGTGTCAAGGATCGGAGAGTATACTTTCGGTCTCCTAAAGTTATGAAATATTTGTTAGTCCTTAGATCATAGATAGCTCTCATTTCAATTCCCCAAGGGCGTCCAAGTAACAAATGGAAAGCTCTCATAGGTAGAACATCACAAAGTACTTCATCATGGCACTTGCCAATTTGAAACTTAACCCAAGCTTGCTTTGAAACTTTCAACTCAACACATTCCTTTAACCTTAAAAGTCTATAAGGTTGGTAGAGGTTTCTAGTTGGCAACTTCAATTTCTCCACTATGGTAGAACTTACCACATTAATGCTACTAGTCTCATCAATGACCATAGATCCAACACCACCACCTTCCATCTTGCATCTTGCAATGAATAGGTCCTTCTTCTTCTCTTGTACCATTTGAGCGTTGCACGCTTCATCACATTCGTGATGCTCTAGAAGATGATCACCTTTAATTACCACACTCAAACCACCATCACACCAGGGAAACTCATTGCTATCATAAGTTTCCCGCTCGTACACGCCTTGTTTTCCATTACCTTTCTACCCAATTATCTCCATATTGAGAGTAAGCCGCATTTGCATGGGAATAACAAGCTTGGAATGACTCACTTCTAGTAGTTGTTAATGTAACATCTTCTCTTCTCATGGGTCCATTTTCATTCCTCCCAACAACCTCACACATACCATCTCGATTGGGATACGACATAGGATAAGAAAATGAGTATGAGTAATTATCATAAGAATTCCCATAATCAACATACTCAAGTTCACAATCGTCATATGCATAACCACCACTACGCACATAGACACAAGGACTTCCATGTACACTACGACTTTCACCTATATAAAACTCAACATCACAATGAGAGGGTGAAAAAGTATTGTACCTCACGTATTCCTATCACGACCCAACCGGAGGGCCATGACGGGCACCCGGAGCTAATCCACCGGGCACGGCTCATCATACTTTCATAATCATATCGAAGTGAGCCATATGGCCTGCTAACAATCTCTACGCATCAATAATACCATTTCCATTGGGCTAAGGGACTTTTTTATCAACATCAACAAACATGCCCATATATATATATATATATATATATATATATAAGCCAACGAGGCTGATAAAATAATATACAAAATATGAGCCGACAAGGCTAAAAGACATCTAACTGTACCCAACTGTCTACGAGCCTCTAGAGAGAGTATGTAACATCGTATAGACGAGACAGGACCCCGCCATGCCTATATGTGTTACACAAAAGAATATTACCAACAGCTGTAGCTCCGAATCAAATGGAGCTCCTCTATGCAGTCTCTGAACAAGTAGTCTATGGGTCAAGTCTATCTCTCTGTCCACCTGCAGGCATGATGCAGCGTCCACAGATAAAAGGATGTTAGTACGAATAATGTACTGAGTATATAAATCATAATCAATAGCATAATAGAAGCATGAGAACTAACGTAAGATAGAAGAGTCATGGGAGGATAGAGTCATTTATACTTCTAGCGACGTTCATCATATTCACTTACCCTTTTTTTAGTGGGAACCTTCCATTACATATGCTTATAATTATATATGTATATATATATATATATATATATATATATATATATATATATATATATATATATATATATATCATACCCGACTATTGAGGTTCGGTGTCCTACATACCTGACCATGACAAGGTTCGGTGTTATACATACTTGTCCATGCCAAGGGTCAGTGTTATACATACCTGGCCCTACCAAGGCTCAGTGTTATCCGTACCCAACTGCAATGGTGCGCGCGCAATAGATATCATACCCGGCCATATAAGCTCGGTGTTATTAATAATCATACTTTGATATATATGTATATACATACATAGGAGTACATACGTATCCTCAACATCATTATCATCATCATTACTTTCATTATATCCTTCCTTAGAGGATCAACTATTATAGGATGAGACCAATGGTATCATGAGGATATCAAGAATCATGAGCTTTAGTGATTCTAAGAATGAAGTCGTCTTGGAAGACATTATGGAATACACATAAAGGTATACAACGATGGGATCATGTTTTAAGAAAGAAGGGTTAGCCTTACATACCTTTTTGTCTTCTAAATCATTTAACGCTCACCACCAAAAGAAATCTACATTTAAAAAGATTCACACCAAGGTTAAGTCTTAAAGGCACTCTTGAATTCAAACTAGAACAACTCATAAGCTAACAAAAATTGGGCAACATTTCCCCTATTTCATCGACTTCCACCATATCGCAAAACAACTCCCAAACAACCATAATAACATCCACAATATGATAATCAAGTAGTCATATTCCATTAAGTCTCAAAATTCATTCTCATATTCAACTTATATCAACAACTTCACACCAACTCTTTGCACAATTTTATACAACACTTCCTTGTCATCATTAATACCCTTCATAATAAGATTATATCCATAGCATACTAAGAATCATGACTCAAGTTAGTTTACTACTCAAAATATCATAAATTCTACATTTGAACTTCATTTTCCACTTTCTCCCCTCACCCAAGTCATTCAACAACCAACATGCTTAAAAACATGAAATAGACAAGAAAACTAACCTTTTATCTCATAGGAATGATCTTTGGATCAAGTTATCAATTTGTATGAAAACCCTAGCTTCAATACTAAAGAAATTCTTGAAGTTTACTAACCCTAGAAAGTCTTCCAACACATGGATATCTTGATTCTTGCCTCTTGATCCTTGATTTCTCTTGGGTTTGAGTGGAATATGCTTGGGAGAAGGTTCTAGAGCTTTTAGGAGTTTGGGAGAAGTGGGAAATGAGAAAAAAAAAACAAGGGTCGTCCATATATAAAAAGAGAAAAAACTAACCTGACCGGTTATATGGCCACTTATACGGTCCGTATAACTTATACGGTCTGTTTAAATGGACCGTATAATCCCACCATGGATTTACCCCTCTCTAGAATGGTTATACGGACCATTTATATGAGCCGTATAACTTATACGGTCCGTATAAGTGGTCGTACAACCCACAGTTTTTCGAAACTTTCTCTCGTTGATTCGTTTGACTTCCAATCCTTATGGAACCTTATTGACACTTATATAACACTTCGTTAACCATCTAGGAGGCCTCATAGCTCCTCCTCAATACATTACTAAATAAATATTATCTCAATCATTGCGAAAACCTTTTCAAACATGACTTGCATTCCACTTTTCATCAACGAACTTAGTTTCACTTATTCATATGGCTTCAAAATCTTATGGTACTCACTTTAAACTATCAAGTACTCTCCTTAATCTCATAAGGACTTCATATTTACCTTAAGCTCGCGTTAGTCCATTCACAATGCAGCATGTCCGAAATCTCAGAGGTGTAAAACGTCCTCATATTCATGGTGTGTGGAGTAAGAGCCTTCATCGTTCCACAGTCATCTTCGGGGTAGTAGTACTCACCACCATCTTGTTCATGGTTATCTTGACCATCATCGACCCCATAAGATCCATCATCACCATGGTCATAACCTCCATCACTAACATAGCTCTCCATGTCATCATCACAAACATCCGAGGCTATTGATGACATGATTCCTTACACTCCTCTCCTTATGTTGCCTCTTCGTGTACCTACAAAATGAGCAAACAAGTTAGTAATAAAAGTTCCTCACCATGCTCGTGTTTGCACTCGTTTGTGCTTGGCTAGCACCACTCGAATATTCTCACCCTCTTGTCTTTTTCCACTCTAGTGTATCCCTTAACTCGTGAACCACCAACTTGAATAAGTCTAAGATAGTACCATGTATCGGTTCGGAATGGAGTTTATGAGACACCAAGAAACAGACTAGTAAAAGCAACAGACAAGAGCCAAAGAATTCACAATGAAATAAATGAGAAAAGCACCAAATAATTAGCACGAGAGAATTACGGACTCAAGAACTATCCAACAACTAAGTAAGGACGATTACTAGTCGTTAGTTAGATTATAGAATCAAGGAAAGGATTAGGAATGGAATCAAAAGAGAATTAGAATTGAAAAACCTGAAAAGCGCAGCCAGCTAAACCTGTGCAGCACCTGCTGCTCGCATGTGTTGTCTGCTAGGGTGATCTGCGTCTAGCAGATGATGCAGACCAAAAATTCTCAAATCTCTGTCAAGGTTTTCTACACCAACTGCGTCTAGCAGGTGCTGCCTGCGACTCGCAGGTGTTGTCTACGGGACAACTCTTGTGACTTCAATTTTTCTCTTGGGATTTGTTTGGATGCTTCTTTTTCTGATTATTCCTTGTACTTGGCCTATTAAACCTAGTATTTTCCCTTTTTTGGGCTAGAAAACACTTTTGACCTTTTGACCCAAAACTTGAAGATCAAACACCCCTTTTAGGTCACTTTCTTCCTTTGAAGATATGAACAACCTCAAGAACAAAAGAACAATTTCAAAATTGCAACTACCTTCAAATCAACTCGAAATTCACTCAAATTTCGGATCTAAGTTCTCTTTGATATAGAGAACAAAGCCCAATAGGTTTTAACCTTCAATTTCAATCGAATCACAAAAGCCACTTTGCAATTTTTTGAGTTCTTCAAAGCTTCAAAGCTCAACAATGGTGAATGACTCCGAACTTAACCAAATCACTTGCAACTTCGGATATAGAGGTTGTTGATAGTGACAAACTCAATTCTAACCTCAAATCTAACAACAAAACAACATAACCATGATTTTCAGATTTTTTTTGTAATTTTTGATTATTTTTTTTGTTGTTCAACCAAGGATTGAAGAATTGAATAGAACAACTCCTCAACCTTGCTCTAATACCAAATGATACGATTCAACTCGTGAAAAACGTGGAATTAAACAACAACAAGTAATATAGATTTGATAGAAGAAATAGAGGGAAGAATAGAAGAAAGAAAGGACTAATTCAACTACCAATTGTGATAAATCATCAACTAAAAGAAGAATCAATCCAAGGGGGAAGGGAACTTGAACTCATACATAGAGAATCTAATCCTAAATTACCCAAGAGATGATCAAGGTAAGAGATAAGGGAATCTACCCTAACTACACTAGCTAATCCTAGCTAAACAAACTCTCAATGAGTCTTTTTAATAATCAACCAAGCTAAAAAAATGAAATGAAGATTAAGGATCTTATTTATACTAATGCTATTACATCAAAAGGCCCTAAAGTGGCTTTTTTGCAAAATTAGTCGCATGGGTCTTCAATTGCATCCAAAGACCCATATCTTGCAAATAAGACGTCCAATTGCAATCTTAGCCTCCTATCTTGCAAATATGACCTCCAATTGCAACCTTAGCCCCATGATTGCACTTCTAGCCACTTTGCGTATCTAGCCACTTTAAATAGTAACCTTCTCTTTGACTTGCCAAGCTATCTTCCAAGCAATCATCCACACCCTTATGGCTTATTTTTCCATGGCCTCCAAAGGCCCCATCTTCCTGGTCCAAGGGTGTTTGGCATGGAAATGCACCTTCAAAGCTCCAACAAGGGTTTTAGCCTTCATAATCGTCCATGAGCTTCCTAGGATCATATCAAATGGCCAATACCCACTCTATACACACATGCTCTGGACGGAATATCAACGTTTCGGCAGTCATGACCCGCAGGGCACGCATGGTGTCCATGTACCACTCGCTGTTGAATGTCCCATCGGATCACGAGCACACATACCTTCTGCTCCGGTAACAACCTTGGATCACGGATTCACATAATGCTTTCATCAAAAGTGTCACATCCATTCGAGAGCTCCCGGATACAAATTAACCATGTAGACACATGTAAAAACACATTACGAACTCAATCATGCCCTCACAATTCCGAACGGAGGTCACCTTGATGGAGTCAACCCCAAATGGCCAACACCAAGTTTCCAACCAAGGGTACAAAACCCTCCTTAGAGCCTCGGGAACCGAACCAAACATGCCACCAAGCCATAATCGACCCTCCGGACCTTATGGAATCGACGAAATTCTAAAAAAAGCCCGTTTACCCAAAAGTCAACTATTGGTCAAAGGTTTTTCACATATTCAACTCAAAACTTCTAACTAACTCAAAATCAAACAAGGCTCGTCCGATCTCTCCGAGAATCGTACTACCCATCCCCACAAGTCAAACATGCTCTAACGAGGCTATGAGAAAAGTCAACGGGGGTAAAAGGATTAAAAAAAAAAGCACTAACGACCAAATGGGTCATTACAACAGTGAGGAGTCACAGTCCGAAGGAAAAAGACCTTGGGCGGTACTATGACTGGTATATGGACCTCGTGAGTCCCCCATGGGTCATGACTATATGGCATGACCTATAGCATGTGTGTAACGGGATAGTTATTGGCCAATACATTTCAGTCATACTTTCATTATCCATCTATTTCATTGTTCCTCCTATGTAATACGTGCTTACCTGTCTTAAATTATTTCTTGTTGAATGACATGAAGCATGATTAAGAATTAAGGTATTATAGCTTTATTGGATTACTTGGTGTTCATTTTAGTCTTTATATGATTTATACGTGATTCCTTCGTTGTTGGCCTATGATACCTACGGAGTACTAGTGGTTGTACTCATACTACACGTCTGCACTTTTTATAGATACCGATCCTTGTTCCAGTTCGAGACCTCGTGTCTGATTCGGGAGCACGTATTCGAGACATTCAGGGTAAGCTACATGGCTGATTCGTGGCCCCTGGACATATCTTCTTCATTTACTTTCAGTTTGATTTCTACTGACAGTTTGTTTCATCCTACGGGACTTGTATCGGATTTTCTAGTGCTCTTGTATGATTAGACCAAGATTTGGGTTGTAAAGACTAAGTTATTTTTCCGCACTTCTTTCTAATATTACTACTATATATAAGGGAGAATATCAACTTTTTGTAGTCCTCACATGAATTGTTTTGTCTTTTTTCCCCATAATTAAAGTTTTTATGACTTTGTAAATATCCACACATTTTGGTAAATTTTGAGAATTTTAAGGACTTATTTTATGCCCTAAAATGATGGTGTCGTGGAAACGGTTATAGTGACCCCCGAAAAGTATACTCATACATATTTGTGTCTTTTATTAAGAAATATTATTAAAATTGTTTTAAATTATATTTTTCCTTAAGAATTTATTATAGACACGTAAAGAATTATCTTGTCATTCAAATTCTATCTTAATATAGGCTTAATTATTGAACTAAAATATTATTCTTAAAGTACTATTTATGTTTTTTTTATGTTATCTACCGATTATTATTTGTTATTTTCAATTTTTATTCGTCCGGTTAAACGTATATTTTTTTTATTCTCCTGTAATTTACGTCGCACGTGTTGGCAAAAATAAGTAATTAACAAAGATTTCACTTAAGGTAGGATTAAGTTTTAAATTAATAAATACAAATACACTTATATCATTGTTAAATACTTTAAAAATGTATCAAATGTAAATTATAGTCCTTTCGTCTCAATCAAAAAATGAACTCCGAAGTAAGATAGTTAATTAATCAATTATTACGTGTGAACACTTTTAACATAAAATATTCTATCTAATAAATTACTATATTAAGAGAGGACCTATACTAACATAAAATATTAACATAAAATATTCTATCTTAAAATTTTTGAAAAAAGTAGTTGTTAAAGAAAATACAATTTGATCTCCAAACAGTAACAATACCAGACAATTGCAAAAAGTATATTTTTTTACTTTTTTAATATTAAAATATTTTACAAAATACCGGATAATCAGTGTCTTATATAATTTAGAACAAAATAGTTTAGTTCAACATGAAAAAGTTATTACAATGTAGATTTCATAAAATGGTTCATTAAATTAAGGAAAAGGAAAAAATGTTGTTTTTTAACCTGCATCTTTTGTAAGGAAAAATAAAGCTTAAAGTAAGAACAATTTAATTGTATTGACTTTTGTTTTTTTTTTTTACAATGTAGATTTCATAAAATGGTTCATTAAATTAAGGAAAAGGAAAAAATGTTATTTTTTTTAACATGCATCTTTTGTAAGAAAAAATAAAGATTAAAGTAAGAACAATTTAATTGTATTGACTTTTCATTTATTTTTTTTTTGCGTGTGATTTAATTTGAAAGAACATCTACAAAAGTATCTTGTAATATCAAAACTTTTAATTATTTATATTTATTGATAAATTAACTTTATTGATTTCGTCATACAACAATATTTTCGCATTACATATTTTTGACGTTAATTGAATACTGTAATATCTTTTGGAAAAAAAAATTAGCCAATATGAGTTCAATTAAAAGAAACAAATGAGAGTAATGTAACATATGAAAAGCTCAATTTGGATCATCGGGGACTTTAGTCTCAAAAAATTTAAGTAAAATAGAAATTAGAAGAGCTTTCAATTGTTTGATTTTTTTTTAAAAAAATCTACTACATAAACTAAGAAAAATGTTTTCCTTTACCTTTCAGATACGTATTTATACTTTAATATTTTAGAAGTCCTTTGAAAGTGTAAATTAATGTTACAAAATCAAAGAGCAAGAGCAAAAAATTTTGAAAATATCTACAAATTGTTGGATTATGTTTAATTGTATTGATGTTCTCGCTTTACTTTCCAAATGACTTGAACTTTTGGGTTTGGTTCGCCTATCGGTGGGACACAGAGCCGGCTCTACTGTTAGGGAAGTATTGGGGGCCCCAAATTTTACCAACAATAAATTTTGTGTTAGTTGCTGCTTAAAATAAATTGATTTTTTTAGATAAAAAGTATAATAGTTTTATAAATTTATATTATCTTATTCTCTTTAACTTTTTTCAAGTAGAAGAAATCAAGAAAATTTTGTTTTGTCTTCTTACATTCTGTTCACTAACGCTCATATCATTTTATATTCTTTAACTCCTTTTGTACTCTCTTTCTTCAAATATCTGATAAGTTAGAGTAATACTCTGTCAAAAAAGAGTCAATAGTCGAAAAGGGTTTAACAAAGTGAATTGTAAATTCTTTATTTGTTTCTTCTCAAGTTTTCAAGCATTACAACAAGCATATTAAAGTAAGATATACCAAGTTATCAACTTCTTAAATTAGATTCTATCGTTCTAAATCTTTTATTTTTATCTAAAATTTATCAACTTATTACTTATAAAATTGTGTTAACAGATCCTGTAATGATTGCCTCGGTGGAAAGATGTTTTTTCAACATTGAAACTGATAAATCTTATCTAAAATTAACAACTAAGAAATATTTTCAAAGAAATCAATTATAAAAAAAAGTATTAAGTAATAATTTTGCATTTAAAAAAAAAGTTAGAAAAATAGATTTCAAATAAAATATATATGAAGTTTGTTTAGATCATAGGCCTCTAATTAAAGTTTCGCTTTAGGCATCCAATTATGTTGAGCCGCCCCTGACAGTGTAGATGTCATCATTGCCCGTGAATTGGGTCGTGAGATGTTAATTGGGGCAACTTACACAAGTTATAGATTGTTATTTAATTTTATAAAAAAAAAAAAAAAAAAAACAGTTTATTGTAAAGTGTAATCCCCATAATCAATTAAAAATATTGATGATTAATTTTTTTAAAAAAACAATTATTACTCCCTCCGCCTCAAAATATTTGTCGTCCTTAATAAAATGTTTGTCTCAAAATATTTATCGTTTTATTTACCCAAGATAAAATTAACTAGTTTTTTTCCATTTTACGCTTGTATTAATTACATCAATGGGCTGATTTTGTGAGTTTACATACCAACATTTATGAGGTTTATCATTAATTGAGTAAATATTTATTGAGGAGTAAGGACATGACGAAATATGTCAAGGGGGTAAAATAGTTAAAATGTTACCCTTATGAATGCTTTTTTAATGGGTGTGTAAATGAAAAATGCGACAAATATTTTTAGAATGAGGGAGTAAATACCTAACACATTCTGAAACTACAATGTTGGGCCTGTAACGGACATTTTCTCATCTAGTAATAAATATTTATAATATATTTGCAGTAATTAAGTTTTATACTATAAATATTTTCACAAATATTGGATATATGCACACGATTTTTTATTTTTTATTTTTATTTTCATATTTATGGTTATTTATAGTGTAAATATTTAAAATCTTCAGTACACCATGAATATATCTATATACCATAGGTTTTTTCAATGTAAATGTTTGAGTCAAAATTCACATTTTACTCAAATAGTTGAATGCGATATAAGATTAACTACAGTTGGTAGTAATTTGATATAGATAGAATTAAGACAAGCAATTTATTAGTTATTGATAAAGAATAGATAAATAAAGAGAAAAGAATAAACTTATGTCAATTTTGATGAACAACAGTAGCGGAGTTCTTAATCCTCAAGAATGAATGAAAGCTTGATGATCAAAGAATCAAAGAGAAAATAAGCAAGAAATAATAATAATAATAATAATAATAATAATAATAATAATAATAATAATAATAATAATAATAATAATTAGTGTATTCTTTCGGTCAGCATTGGATGCTCTGCTCTATCAATGAAAATCTTATTTATAGGTATATGGTCCTATCTGGCGCTCTTTCCATTGCGTGTGTGTAACGACAATCATTAATTGATGAATTGATGATTGTCATTCGATTTCCTTGATTATGGCCGTTAATAACCGTTTCAGTCGTTACTGCATTAATTCCATTTAATGCGCAATAAAGAGAGTCTTATCTGTTGTTTCCGTTGGTGTTTTCACCGATGACCCAATCTGCTGTCTTTCCGACAATGCTATGCTCGGCATTACCATCTAATATTTATTCGTCATTGAATAAACTGACACGTGTCAACTACATGTTGGTTCACGTGTCAGGTACATTTTTTACCCATACAGTAACTACAATCATGCGTACAATAAAAATGTTACTTAAATTATATATAGAGCATAAAAAATAAATCATAATTTGCTCTTTGTGGTTTCTTAAGTTGACGGTGTAGCGTTTACGGAGTAGAGAGAAGAGAAAAAAAATATCATAGCATTAATCCTTAATTTATTTTGCAAAGAGAGAGAATAGAGGGAAAAAGGTATTCTGATTTATTGGGATTTGGTGAGGAAGCTGATGGGGTTACAAATTTAATTGGAATATTATATTACTGTGAATCTTAGTATGCTAAAATTGATATTCTATTTTTTATGCTAGGAAGATGAAAGGTGAAAATTAACGTAGGACACTTATGTGATCATCTCAAAAAGCTATTGAGAATTTTACACTATATAACGAAATAGGATCCTTGAACTATATTTTAACTAGTTACTATTCCCTCTAGATTAAAAAGAGTGTTCACTTAGATATTTGAACACTCCTTAAGAAAATACTAACTTCTAGATAAAAATAGATAATTTGACTAAATTAACCCTAATTAAATAAGTATTGAGATTTGACAACATAACACTTAATGGGGGTAAATCTGGAAAGAAAAAGTTTATTCTTTCTTGGTTTGACAAGTGGACACGCTTTTTTACCCAAGAAAAAAAACTAAGCGGACATCTTTTTGATCCGGAGGGAGTATTACCCAACACAGTAACGGTTTTCAAAATATAACAACTTAAAGGAATAAGTATCCCTTAATTTTAGGCTCCAAAGTTGATAAAACTCAACATTTTTTTCCCAATTTTCTCTCTCCCACCATTTCTGTAAAAGTTCCAATGATCGAATAGTTATCATAAGTGATTGAACATTGTGAGACAGGAAAATCTTGGTTTGAAATCATCTGAAAATAGGAATAAGGATGACATAGTTATCACAAAACCTTCATGGACATAAGTTGTTCAAATATAATGATGAAATTGGAGAAGTTCATTGGAAAATGGGAAGAATGACGAATCGTCATTGCCTCCTCTCATTTGTACACATTTAAAGTACCTTTCTTCAATTGATTTCAAGTTTTTCAAAACGATTTGATTCGAATCAGTTGAGTTAGAGTAACATATGGAAAAACATATATCTCATTTCTATTTTAATTCAGTAAAGTAGCCTCCCCACCCCCCAACCCCCCCCCCCCCCAAAAAAAATATGTATAATATATATATAATTAGTAAATATAGGTTGGTTATACATTTATTATATACAAATTATACAACAATGATATTTCTAAACACATACTGTAGGAATACATATTCTATACAACAATAATACAGTTTCTATATGTATGATACATTTTTTATACATATGCTAAAATTAGTTGAAAAAAAGCTATGAAATGAAATTATTTTAAAAAGGCTAAAAAATATTTTTTAAACTTCTTGCATCGGGATGCCAATAGTTTGTGCCGGATGGCTACTTGTGTCTTTTTCCCAAATTGGAATGATTGGAATCACGGGTTGACTTTGGGTATGCTCTATAGCCCAGGTTAGCCCAGCACTTTAAAGGGGTTAATTTGAGCGAAGCCCATATTGATCCATGTTAGCCCAGATAAAACTCCTGCCCAATCAGTAAAAACTTTGGCGAATTGGGTGATGTCTAAGTTTGTCCAAAGCAAGTATTTTCTTGTCTACATTAAATATTTAATTAATTATCACCGTTAAAATTTAGTGGAACTCTGAAAATAAATATTAAACAGAAACAATAGAAAAGTTTCGTCAAATTTAAGAAACTACAACACCAAAAATTGCATCAGACACCAAAAACACATGACAGGTAGTAGAAACTGCACATATAAAAACTGCATCTAACTCCAGAACTAGATAAAAATTAACAAAAGTTGAATTAGACTCAACTCATGTTAATTTTTTTTTTTTTACATGTCCATATGTGAATTCATGTTACACCTCCAAATGTGAATTCATGTTAATCCTTTTTTTTTTCACAATATCTGTTAAATTTAAAAACCAGAGCTATTCAAATATTCGACGACAAAAATGCTTACTTTTAGCAAATTTAAGGATCAAACCAATTCAAATTTAAAGAATCATTCAGAAAGGGATATGTTTGTCATTTTCTTTTTAAAAAAAAAAAACTGAAGAATTTGATTGGGATGTACTGTTTCTGTTATTGACAAATAATAATATCATCTAAATTATGTCATTTTACACGACTTCTAGATCAAGTATTACAACCAATTAACTAATAATTATAATAAGTTTTTTTTTTTTTTTTTTGTATGCAGGGGTAACAGACTTATCGTTTTCCTTTTTTCCTTTGGCAATGATTTATATCAAGACTTCTTGTAAGTTATCAATGTCCATAATTATAACAGTAACAACAGAAAGCTGAAGAGGAGCCTATAAAGGAGAGAAGTGTAATTACATTCCTTTTTCCTTTTCATGAATGCATTACACTAGTGGAGTGGTTATTTTACGGCCTTTTCTTTTCTTCTCTCGGTACGTCATGTTATTATGTATCATTCCATATGATACGTGCGAATGTTGTTTCTTCTATTTTCTTAAACAAAATCAATCAAGGGGTTTATATACTCAATCAAATATATGCAAATGAAATGATTTACTAGCCGCAAATATATCTCGGATACTGTATACGGTCGGGTCACGATTCGGAGCATCGGCTGGCCGACCTCGTGACCCGAGGGATAGGGAGATGCCCGAATCCCGCAGCTTCGCCGGTAGCGGGAGGGGTGCCCGAGAACATATCGTCAAACTCGTCAGGCCTCGGAGCCGGAGTAGAGGAACTTGGAGCAGGGGTGTCCGAGAAAATATCTGTATACGGTAAAAACCGGATATGAGTCAAACCGGTAAGACAAGGGACCGAAGGAAGAAGGTTACCAGAACATAGGTGAAGAATTTCATTCTGAACCGGAGGAACGCTCGAACCGAAGCTGAGCAGGGCACCGTTTGGTCCGGTTTCTTCACCACCGGGTCGGTCGGGGCCGTTAGTCCGAATATTCGTGGCTATTGATCCGGTAGAGCCGTTGCGCGTGAGCCACGCGTCTGTAGCGTCCTGCCATGGTCAACCACCAACCATGCGTGTGTCAGACGGCACGGTTAACCTAACCCACTCAGAGTTGTCCTTCCTCTTATTTTTTAAATGATTTGTATTATATAAGGCCATGGAGGCAGCACTATAAATAGGGATCATCCCTCTCCTTTGTGGGGGTTTGGCTTCCACACATCAAGAACACTTTGTAATAGCAATATATATACAAAATCTCTCTCTCAAATACTTGATTTCGGTCACATTTGTTGTGCTTATTTCTTGCATCTCCTCAATCGAATAACACTCATACATTAGTAAACATACGAGTATATAACAAACCATAGATTATCATTGCTCTCGTCATATTGTATCTATATTTATATCTTCCTTTCGTCAAGTAGATTGAGATTTGACCACATATCTTATACCCACTCACAAATTTAATTGATTATCCAAATTCGGGGTAAACAGTTTGGCGCCCACCGTGGGGCTAGGATAATAGTGGCCTTTTGTCTTGATCCCAACCATACTCATCTAAATCAAAAACACCTTATGTTCGTAATTGAAAAAACGGACTAAATGGCTGACAGTGGGCAATCTGGTCACGTTAACAACAACGAAATCGTGGCCGAGAACGAAGGAAGCGGTCCACGAGGACCACCAAACCCATCTGATCCTAACCTCGTTAATTCGAGGGAGGGCCTCAACCAACGAAACATCGTAGACCAGGAGAATGGCACTTTACCGGCCACTGATCCTCTAAATACCCATAATTCTGTTACTTTGTCCCGGGCTCAGGATCGGAAAGAACCGGGTACACCCAATGGTAATAGCGACCTACGCTTAATTTTTGAAATGTTGCAGGAGCAAAGAGCGGCGATTGCCGAGCAGGGAATCGCAATAGCCCGGCTGCAGAACGGAGGGGATACAACGACCCCGAAAAAAACGAGCGGTGTTACTGAACCCAGAAGGGAGGAGGCACGCGTTATTGAGAGCAATGGATCCGGAGGTGGATCCTCAACCGAGGTTCTAAAAATGCTCGAAACTTTGGCAAAACGGGTAGACACGATCGAGAAGAAGGTCGAAACGTACAACTCTCGGGTGGATCAAATCCCGAGGGCTCCGCCTTTACTAAAAGGGCCGGATTCGAAGAGGTACATCCAAAGGCCTTTTCCTCCGAGTGCGGCCTCGAAATTAATCCCGAAGAGGTTTAAAATGTCGGATATCAAGAAATATGACGGCACAACGGACCCGCACGAGCACGTGACCTCGTACACATGTGCCATAAAGGGTAATGATATGGAGGAGGAAGAAATTGAATCGGTACTGCTGAAGAAGTTTAGGGAAACCCTGTCAAAAGGAGCATTGACGTGGTACGACCATCTACCCGAGCATTCGATCACCTCCTTCGAAATGCTCGCCGACGCCTTCATCAAGGTCCACGCCGGTGCCAAAAAGGTGCAGGCCCGCAAGGCTGATATTTTCCGTATAACCCAAAGAGACGATGAGTTGCTGCGTGAGTTCGTCAACCGGTTCCAGAGGGAACGGATGGAACTCCCCCCGGTTCCAGAAGAATGGGTCGCGCAAGCTTTCACAAAGGGGCTCAATGTTCTAAGTTCAACAGCTTCGTTCAAATTAAAAGAAAGCTTGCTGGAATACGAGGCTGTGACATGGGCTGATGTCCATAATCGGTACGAGTCGAAGATTTGGGTAGAGGATGATCAATTCGAGCTCCCCCCGGGGCCAATAAATGTGGATAGAAGTTTTGAGAAACTAAGGAAGGGTTACGAAACAAAGGCCGAATCATCGAAGGAAAGGTATCGTCCATACACCCATTCGGAGAGGCAAGGTTTTAGGTCGGAAAAGTCAAGGGTGAGCCCGAGCCGTTTCTCAGGTCGGGGTAGTAAACGGGTCGAACGCCCGTCAAACGGCCGGGGGCTCTCATTCAGGAGCGATGCCGGAAGTTCTGCCGATAATAAGGGTTTGCCAAAGATATCGGAGTACAATTTCAACTTTAGTACTTCAGGCCTCGCCTCGGCCATCGGTCGCATCCCGGATGTAAGATGGTCGAAACCTCTAAGGTCGGATCCGGGCCAACGGGACCCGAGCATGGTGTGTGAATATCACGGAACCCATGGTCACAGAACCGAGGACTGTCGCCAATTGAAAGAAGAGGTAGCCCGGTTACTGAAGAACGGTCATCTCCGAGATCTGCTGAGCGAGCGAGCCAAAAGTCATTACAAGGAAAGGGAAGCTCATCGAAGAGCCGAGCCGATCGAACCCCAGCATACAATCAACATGATAGTTGGGGGTATCGATGCCCCTCGGGGGCCGGTAATGAAACGGGCCAAGGTTTCTATTGTTCGTGAAAAGCGCATCCGAGATCACTCAGCCGGGGGCTCTATTTCCTTCTACGACGAGGACGCAGAGGGCATCATTCAACCACACAATGATGCATTGGTAATTTCTGTACTTATCTTTAAAACTAAGGTTAAACGTATTTTGATTGACCCAGGTAGCTCGGCCAACATCATCCGATGGAGAGTGGTCGAACAGCTAGGGTTGCTCGATCAGATCGTACCAGTGGCCCGGGTACTCAGCGGGTTCAACATGGCGAGCGAAACCACTAAGGGGGAGATCTCATTACCTGTAAACGTCGATGACACCATTCAACAAACGGTGTTCTACATGATCGAAGAGGACATGAAGTATAATGCATTACTGGGCAGAACCTGGATACATAGCATGAGGGCCGTGCCCTCAACACTGCATCAGTTACTGAAATTCCCCACCCCGGAAGGAGTGAAAACCATCCGAGGTGAACAGTCCGCTGCAAGGGAAATGTTCGCAGTAGAGGAAGCAGCGTCTCGGCTCAAAGCAATCAAAACACACCGGGTCGGATCCAGGGCATGGAGAGGATGATTTCGAGGTGCCCAGATCGTTCGTCATGACGGATGACTCGGATGCAACCAGGTCAACTGTAGAGGAGCTAGAGCAGATCATCCTGTTCGAGTACCTACCGGACAGAAAGGTATACCTGGGCACGGGGCTTACCCCGGAGCTCAGGAACAAGTTAATTGAATTTCTTTGAGCTAACGCCGATTGCTTCACATGGTCGCATATAGATATGACAGGTATATCACCGGAAGTAGCAACTCACAAGCTCAGCTTGGACAGGAAGTTTACCCTGGTGAAGCAAAAAAGAAGGCCCATGGCGGAAGCGAAACACGTCTTCGTAAAAGACGAGGTAACAAAGATTTTAAAAATAGGTTCTATCCGGGAGGTAAAATACCCGGATTGGCTTGCTAATGTGGTAGTGGTGCCTAAAAAAGGTAACAAATTTCGAATGTGTGTCGATTACAAAGATTTAAACAAAGCATGCCCGAAGGACTCATTTCCGTTGCCTCACATCGACAGAATGATCGATGCGACGGCCGGACATGAGATGTTAAGTTTTCTCGATGCTTACTCCGGGTATAACCAAATTCGGATGCACCCGGGGGATCAAGAGAAAACGTCCTTCATCACCCGGTATGGGATTTACTGCTATAATGTGATGCCTTTTGGCCTAAAAAATGTCGGTGCTGTCACGACCCAGCTAGGGGCCGCGACGGGTACCTGGAGCTAGTTACCGAGCACCGCTCACTCTACTACTTATCTTGCTCATTTAATACCCTTTTATCAATTTTACATACCAATTGTAGGAAAATCATATTTTATCAAAACATAAATACTTTATTTACGTTTGCCTCTTGGCCGTCAAAATAATATACATACATATGAAAATATCTTGTGAGACCATCTAACCCACACTGCGTATCTACGAGCCTCTACTAACATAATGAATACATAGACGGAACAAGACTCCGCCATGCCCAAAATATGCATATATGAATGTACATCAAAAGAATAGCCATAAGTACCTCCGAACAATGGAGTGCTATCTATCAGCTGACAGCTACTGAGGACCTGGGCCAAGCTCTCCTCCCTGTCTACCTGTGGGCATGAACACAGCGTCCGAAGAAAGGACGTCAGTACGAATATTGTACCGAGTATGAGAGGCATACATAATGAAAGGAAACATCAATAATATGAGGATAACATCAACATGAGACATCTGGATCTGACTGATAATTATAAATGAAGTAATGCATGCTATCTTACTCATCATCATAACATGTATGCATCATATGCAAGCTGCCCGTCCATGTCGGAACGGTGTGATAATCAATAATATTAGCCCGCGTCCAGGCCTCCCGCGTCCGGGGTACCATCTCATGCCGCCCACTAGTGGTGTCTGCCCACGGCCGTAGGTCGTGGTGTATCCGTATCGCCGCCCGCCGAAGCGATGTCTGCCCGGCCAACTAGGCCCGGTGTGAATGCAATCATGACATGCTTAATGTAAATACTCATAATAATATGCTCATCATAAAATACTCATCTTATCATGATATGTGTATATATGACTCATGATCAACTTTACTCTATCGGGGTGATGTAAGGTCGTGATCCCCCGATTACATTATGGAACCATCATGGACATTTTGCCTCACCTTGAAAGGACTAGTACATAAGGTGAGTGTAGGCAAGGAATAACACCATCATCATTCTAGTGTCATCATATCGTATAACTTATCTCATATAGACATTCATAAGTATGAGCTTTTATCTTCTTAGAATGTAAGAACTCATAAAAGGAATAGGGATTCAAGTTAGAAGATTCATGCCATTAGAAATAAGGACTAGCCTCACATACCTTGGTCGTTTAGCTAAGATATCGCTCACTTGTTCTCCGTCGATATCACGTCGTTACCTTCATAAGAGAATTCGTATCAACATTAGTAACTGACTATAAGAACGCGTCGCTAATCCTAGGAGAAGTCGGACAACGCTTCCTTCGCTCATACCACTTTTATCATGTTTTAAATTAACTCCCAACATTCATAATATTACTCGCAATATCATAATCGACAATCGTCATTTACGTACATTTGGCAAAATCCACCATTTTCCTCCAATTTTCCCTTATTTCTACTTCTAGCTCATCCTTGCGTTTTCATGCATTTAATGCTTGTTTCATGATATAAACATCATTTATAACGTATTAGTACTCACAACACTTCAATATTCATAGTTCAATTCCACTATCATTCATTTATGTCACTATTCACTCAATAATGACCCATTTCTATGTTCTTCTACATTTCAAGTGTCTAAGCTTTCCAATACTTCAAACAACATGGAACAATCATGAAACTTACCTTGGATGATGGTTGAACAATCCTTAAGTTGAAATACTTTACTTAGCCAAACCCTAGTTCCACCTTCTTGGGAATTTCTTGACTTAAAAGATCCTTTGATGTGTTCTTACACTTGATTCCATGAAATTAGTGTTGTTGGTCTTGATATTCCCTTTAATTCTCTTGAATTCTTGTGGAGGAATTATTTGGAATGTTCTAGAGGTCTCTTGAGTTGTTGGATGAATAATGAAATAATATGAAGTCTAAGTCCCTTTTTAAAATCACAAAATCTGGTCTCTAATGAAAATTTGTCGGGATGAACAGTGGTCGTAAACCACCATATACAGACCGTATTTTGATTTACGGTCCGTCCACTGTGGTCGTATTTAACCATTTCAAAGACAGAAAGTTTTGGCTGATGGACGTGGTAGTTTACGACCTGGTTTACGGGCCGTAAACTGGGTCGTATTTAACCATATTCAACATTTACAGAAAGTTGGGATTTTTGACAAGCTGGAGGACGATTGCACTATACGGTCCGTAAACCGCTTTACGGGCCGTATAGTGCCATATACGACCACTGGGCTGAAAAGTTTTTCGCGATTTTCTTATTTCCAAAAATTCTTAATTAGCCATTCCCGACTTAATAAAACATCATTCACTCAAACTCTTCATCATTCCACTCATCATACAAGTACGGAGAAATTTCCGAGGTGTAACAGGTGCAACTTACCAACGCCTATTTAATGAGATGTTCGAAGAACAAATAGGAAAAACAATAGAAGTTTACATTGACGAAATGGTTGTTAAGTCCCTGGAAACCGAGGACCATTTGAAGCATTTGCAGGAAACCTTTGACGTGCTCCGCAAGTATAACATGAAGCTTAACCCGGAAAAATGCGCCTTCGGTGTCCGATCCGATAAATTTTTGGGTTTCATGGTGTCAAACCGGGTTATTTAAATTGTCACACCCCGACCTTACTAGGGTGTGATGGGCACCCGACCCTTACTTAGGGCCGAGCGAACCCTCAGACTCTTACTGCACATAAAATCACGTCAAACTTTTTAAATCAAATAAGATAAAATATATGGTAATTTTTTTTTTCAGAAATATTCTTTCTCGTAACTTCCAAGCCGAACAAATCTATAATCATACAAAATTCAGTACATAGCACAGACCGATATATCGGCTGACAGAGCCGCTTACAGACTGACAACCAATACCCACGACGCTGTCTGCAAAGTCTCTAACACAATTCCAGAAATCATAACAAACAAACTCTGACTTGGCAGCCCTCCGGGAGAATGGGGCTTGCCATCTTCGCTGGAACATCTTCTATAATAACTTTAGCTCATCTGGGAGTACCTGCGCGGCATGAAACGCAGCCCCCGAAGAAAGGGGGTCAGTACGGAATATGTACTGAGTATGTAAAGCATGCATCACAAAGAAGCAGACAGAACTAACAAACCAATACGGTATTCAGAGTACCAGACGCTTATTACTTTTCAGACACAAGACATGCATACCCGTCTCACATATAAGCGAATATACAGAAAGTAAGGGCGTTAACCAAAGTACCAAAGTACTTATTCTACAATTACAGATCGCATGTCCGAAGAGGTACAGAAAATATAGAATACAGAACGGAGTACCGAACGTACAGAGGTGATGTCACACGCCAAACGGGGTACAGAACGTACAGAATGCTCAGATGATGTCATATATCGGACGGAATACAGAACGTACAGAATGCTTAGATGATGTCATGTATCGGACGGAATACATAACGTACAGAATGCTCAGATGATGTCATATATCGAACGGAATACAGAACGTACAGAATGCTCAGATGATGTCATGTATCGGACGGAACACAGAACGTACAGAATGCTCAGATGATGTCATGTATCGGACGAAACACAGAACGTACAGAATACCAGAGTGCTTACTTTCCGGACACAAATTATGCATATCGGAATCATATAATATTTTCACAGATAACAGATCCCGGCCCTGTGATAAGGGACGCGGTAAACAGAATCATCATATGTCAAAATCATGTGTCAATATATACATATGCAGATAGCAGATAACAGATCCCGGCCCTGTGATAAGGGACGCGGTAACAGAACCCGGCCCTCTGGGAAGAGACGCGGTGAACAGAATCATATGCCATCCTGGCCGCCATCCCCATATCATCACATACAGATAACAGAACCCGGCTCTCCCACCGAGGGGCGCGGTGAACAATGCAGAGGAAACGCACGATAACAGAACCTGGCCCGGGACGCAGTGGACAAAGCAGAAGAAGGGCACGATAACAGAACCTGGCCCGGGACGCAGTGAAAGAGACATTAAGTCATGCACGAGCAGAGTCATGAGAAACCATATGCACATAAATCCAGACTCGATGGATAGGTACACTTGCCGACATTCGAAGGCTCAGAAGCGGGTTTCGGGTTCTTCCAAGTTAGTATCAGGAAGTTATGAGCATTTGAAATACAGAAACCTCTTCGGACTTTTAAGCGATCCGAGATCGTACATAAAGAACATTAAGACTTACAGAGAATATTCAGATCAGAAGACTCATATCCAGACTCATAGCCGAATACTTATATCGGAATACTTATATCGGAATACCCGTATCAGAATACTTATACCAGACACTCGTACCAGCATACCTAACTCAGGATATTTATATCAGAATATTTATATCGGGTTATTTGTATCGGAATGCTTATATCAAAATACTTATATCGGAATATTTACATCAGAATGCTTATATCAAAATATTCGAACCAGATCATTCATAGCGGAGTGGTTATATTAGAATAGTCGAGTCGGAACACTTATATCTGAGTTACTAGATACCTATAGCAAACTCGGAACATTAGCCAAAGCTTCCCTTAATTATCGTACGGAAATAGGACAAATAAAACAATACAAATAGGTCTCGGGGGTTGTGGGCCCACCTTGGGTCAAGTCGAGGTGACATACGTAAAACTATAAACATTTGGTCTTATAAGGTCATCTACGAAAGTTTCAGGGCAATCCAGTTCCGTTGGTGGAAGTTACATATGTTCAAACCAACTTTTTCAACTAAACATAATATGCCTAATTCAATTACACTGAATGAAAAAGGGTCAAACATAAGATCGGATTTCTAAGAGTAGAGTCATCCCCGAGGCTCGAATCATAGCCTATCACATCCAGGACATGCCAAGAGAAAGAGAGGGTAAGCCTTACATACCTTATTTGCCTTTTACGCTTGTCCAAATTCAGATCCCGTTTCCTCCAAAATCTACAATTGGTCATGTTTACCAAATATTAATTAGAGCCTTTAGGAATTCAATCTTGAAGTAACATTTGTCTATAGAAATTTCGGCAGCATTTCCCCTGTAAATGTGCCATCCCCGAGAATTTAACTCGGCTAAGACATCAACAACTATACCAACAACAAACCAACAACATCAATATTCAATCAAAAATGCATTCTAACATAAATTGTTTCCTTTCCTAAATAGTGCAACAACTTCCAACCCAACTTTGCACTTCTAAGTCAATATCAACATTTGCATATCCATGTACCAATTCAAGATCATTCTAACACAATTCGAAAGCTTTTCATGTCATTCTACAAAATAGGCAAGATTCCACCAAATTCCATAATTTGCCCGAAAACTCCTCAACTTCCCTAGAAACGATTTTTAATGCATTTTTTGCTTCCAAATTCATGAACTACTCCAACAACACACATTCTAACAACATTATACTCGTGAATATAGAAACGACATTAATATTACATTGTCTTCCAAATCTACCCATAATATTTCCAACACCACTTTAAATCATCAAATTCTCATTTCTATCATAGGATAATATCAACAACAATTAAATTACTATATATAAATTTGTTCATCTTTCCTACACAACCTATACACCACACGGCCAACCCAACATCTACAACTTCAACTAAAATCATCACACTTTCATTGTCAACATAGAATTCACAACAACAACAACTAAAACACTTCATAAAATCATTGAATCATTGTTCCTACAATCACCCATGCACACGGCCACACACAATCATCATGCAACTTCCATATTCTTATGAATTCTACTCCTTTCTACATTCCAAAACATAAACAAAGCCTCCATAACATATAAAAGGAGATGAATTCTTACCTTTTCCTTCAACTTCCTCACTTAGCTAAGGTTGGAATTTTGCACCAAAGAGTGGTTCTCTTACTTCAACAATTATACCATGTTGAAGAGCATCCTTGAATTAGTAGAAATACATGAAGAAATAAATTTTTAGGACAAAATTTCATGGAGTTAGTTTTCCATGGCCTTGGCCGAAACTCTCCATTTTTTTTCTCTCAATTTTTTTTTGTTTCTTGAGTCTTCCAAACTTTGAAGTGGAAAATATGATGAATTCTTCCATGTGATCCCATATATATTAAAAGGTCATGTGCATGGCACATGGCCTCCTCTAGAATTTTCTTGAAGGATGGCAAAAGATGACTTATTTGTCATCTTTGCTTATTCTTTCTTTCTCCCTTTTTTTTTCTTTTCTTCTTTTTTTTCTAGAATTTCGTGAAATTACCATCTTGCCCTTAGTCTTCCACATTATTTCCATTGGCCATTTTGCAAATTTCTCTTTTTACCCATGGCCTTTCCAAATATTTCCATACTACCAATATTCATAAATAATATTCCTAACAACTTGTATCTTAAAATAATTTTAAAAAAATGGTCTTGCCTTAACTTGTCACGACGATCTTGGAATATCCGAACGTACACAATGCGGGCTATAACATAAATCAACCCAGACAAAATCAAGGCCATCGAGGATATCGAGGTAGTAAACAACGTCAAAGGGGTACAGAGGCTCACCGGAAGAATAGCGGCGTTGAGTCGCTTCATATCGAGGTCTTCGGACAAGAGTCATCGTTTCTTCTACTTACTAAGGAAGAAGAACGATTTCGCTTGAACACCGGAGTGCCAAGAAGCTTTACGAGAACTGAAGAGGTACCTGTCTAGCCCCCCGTTGCTGCACACACCGAAGGCGGACGAGCCGTTTTTTCTCTATCTTGCTGTCTCAGAGGTAGCGGTAAGTGGCGTTTTGGTCCGAGAAGAATCAGGTACACAATTCCCTATCTATTACGTGGGTAGAACTTTGGGGGATGCGGAGACCCGTTATCCCCATTTGGAAAAATTGGCATTGGCGTTGGTAAGCGCTTCCAGAAAGCTCAAGCCCTATTTTCAATGCCATCCAATATGTGTAGTAACTACTTACCCTCTGAAAAATATCATGCATAAACCGGAATTATCAGGTAAGTTAACCAAATGAGCTGTAGAAATTAGCGGTTATGATATCGAGTATAAACCTCGAACGGCCATCAAATCCCAGATCTTGGCCGACTTCGTGGAAGATTTTACCCCGACTATGGTCCCCGAGGTCGAGAGAGAGCTTCTGCTGACCTCAGGAAAGGCCTCGGGCATTTGGTCTCTACACACGGACGGGGCCTCGAACCTCAAAGGTTCCGGGCTAGGGATCGTCCTTAGGACCCCGGCCGGGGATGCCATTCGACAGTCCATTAGAGCTGCTAAATTGACTAAAAATGAAGCCGAGTATGAGGCTATGATTGCAGGTTTGGAGCTGGCTCGAAGTATGGGGTCCGAAATAATCGAGGCAAAGTGCGATTCGCTTTTGGTCGTAAACCAGGTGAACGGTGTCTTCGAGGTCAAGGACGAACGGATGCAGAGGTATCTTGAAAAAACCCAAGTGGTACTTCATTGATTTAAAGAATGGACCATGCAGCACATACCGAGGGAGAAGAACAGCGAGGCCGATGCATTAGCAAATTTGGGATCCTCGGTCGAAGGGGAGGAAATCAACCCCGGTGCGACGGTGTACTTGTTAAACACAGCCATAGAAAACGAACACGCTGAAATAAACACTATGGGTCTAACTTGGGATTGGCGCAACAAATACCTCGACTACTTGCGTGATGGTAAGCTCCCAAATGACCCAAAGGAATCACGGTCACTAAGGACCAAGGCTACCCGTTTTTGCTTGGTAGACGACCAATTATATCGGCGGTCTTTCTTCGGACCACTGGCCAAGTGTTTGGGCCCTGGGGAGACGGAGTATGTGATGAGAGAGGTGCACGAAGGGACATGCGGCAATCACTCCGGTGCCGATGCTCTGGTCCGAAAGATTATTAGGGCCGGTTACTATTGGAACCAGATAGACGAAGACTCAAAAAATTTATCCGTAAATGCGATGGGTGTCAAAGGCATGCTCCGATGATTCATCAGCCCGGAGAGTTGTTGCATTAGGTGGTGTCACCCTGGCCTTTCATGAAGTAGGGAATGGACATTGTCGGCCCGTTACCATGGGCACCAGGTAAAGCCCATTTTATTTTGTTTATGACTGATTATTTCTCCAAATGGGTTGAAGCGCAGGCCTTTGAAAAAATCAGAGAAAAGGAGGTCATCGACTTCATATGGGATCACATTATCTGTCGCTTTGGCATCCCCGCCAAGATAACCTGTGATAACGGGACCCAGTTCGTAGGCGGCAGTTAACAAATTTCTCGAAGGGTTGAAGATCAAGAAAATTGTATCAACTCCGTATCACCCGTGTGCAAACGGACAAGCGAAATCCACGAACAAGACAATAATCCAAAACCTGAGGAAAAGACTTGAAGCATCAAAGCATCATTGGAGAGAAATATTACCGGAAGTGTTGTGGGCTTACAGAACTACGTCGAAATCAAGCACGAGGGAGACTCCCTTCTCGCTGGTTTACGGGGCTGAAGCCCTTATCCTCGTAGAAGTTGGCGAACCGACCCTCCGATTCCGATATGCAACCGAGGAATCAAACGAGGAGGCCATGGCCGTAAAACTTGACCTCACGGACGAGCTTCGCGAAAACGCGTTGGTCCGTATTGCCGCTCAAAAACAAAGGATGGAAAGGTACTACAATCGGAGAGCCAATTTTCGTCATTTTCAAGTTGGGGACTTGGTGCTCCGAAAAGTTACCTTGAGCACCAAGAATCCCAACGAAGGAAAACTGGGCCCGAACTGGGAAGGACCCTACAAGATAACCGAGGTACCGGACAAAGGATCATACCATTTGGAGTACATGGACGGACAACAGCTGCGCAATAACTGGAATGTGGCTCATCTAAAGAGATACTACTGCTGAGGTAAGAATACCCCACGTTTCCTCTATTTTTGACCTTTCTGTTTTGCAGAAAGCCGAGTACCAGGCAGAGAAAGGAACCCGAATCTGAAAACACGTGTTGCACTCTTTTCCTTAGTATGATTTTGTCCCAAAATGGGTTTTCCGACAAGGTTTTTAATGAGGCAACAAGCACAACGTGTTACTTGACAAAAAAAAAGACGAACGCCCGGACCATCGAGGTCACACCCTCCGAGTGGGGACTTAATAACACTCACCCGACCTTGCAACTCGGATAAGTGCTAGGGGGATACTATGCCCGCATCGAAGATTACCCCGGTCAAAGAAGACGGAGAAACTCAACACTTGCTACGACAAAATTATCCCGGCCACAGGCCACAGCCTTCGATGTAAGGACCAAACGATCATAATGAATCATGTCCCATTTAGCATTCGATGTAAGGACCAAACGATCATAATGAATCATGTCCCATTTAGTATTTGCTACGCAAAGGCAAAAGGAATGAAAATTCTCATGTGAACAAACATTTTGCAAGCACAAAACTATCGAAAGTTCGGACAACAATATCTCGGGTGTCTTTCTGATAAATGGACTTTACCCCGGTGATAACCGTTGTATTTCGACACTGCTTCATTCACACGCCCTATACCAGGCACAATGGTCGAAATTCGACAAAAGAAACGAGGTCATAGCGAACCGAGCCAAAATCATTAAAAAATTCGACTAAGGCAACGAGGTCACAGTGATCCGAGCCAAAATTTGATAAACTTCCCCAAACGGGGACTGTTACGTCAAAATTTAGCCAAGGTCGAAGAAATACCAGCCCTAAAATATTGCCGAGAAAATACCGATCCTAAGGAAATGCCTATCGTGTTTCGGTGACATCTGAATAGACAACGCATCGGGTAAGTCCTACGGGCACAGTGAATTAACGACTACGAGTATACTTGTTCTAAAAAAGCGTCGGGTAAATCCTACAGGCACGATGAACTAACGACCGCGAGCCAGTTCGCCCTCAAAACGGACCAACACTTCTGGCAAAAATAATAGCAAACATTCAAACAAGGAAACCAGAAAGATGCATTCTTCATTTATACAAAGGGATGTTTTTTACATCGGAAAACCAAAGTCCTACAAAGGCAAAAAATAAAATAAATATAAAAGCCAAGTACAGGCCCTAATCTACTCGGAATGGATGGAACCGGGGCGCTCAGACTCTGTCCGCTCAGAATCATCGGAGTCGGAACCAAGAGCATCCTTAGCCTCTCCTTCGACCCTTTTAGCCTCGGCAATAAGGGTCGGAAGATCGGTAAAGCCATGCTCGGCTTGCTCGAGAGTAATCCTCCGGGACTTCCACTTCTCGTGCTCAGCAACGATAGTAGCTTGAGCCTCGGCGGCCTCGATGCTCTTCAAAGCCTCGTCTAAATCAGCCTCGGCCTGGGCTAACTTCGCTGCTAAGGCATCCCGAGCCTCCCCAAGAACATCCTGCATCTGGATGGCCGATTGAAGCTCGGCCTGGAGGTTGTCATTTGCATCGGCCATTTCCTTAAGTTCGTTCTTCAGATCATCGCACATCCGGGCCCTGCTCTCCACTTTCTCTTCGAACACCCTAGCATGCTCTTGATACCGGGCACTCTCAGATTCGAGCAGCCGGTTCCTCTCGGCAAAGCTCGAAGCATCCGACTTCACCAAATCCAGCTCCTCCCGGAGTTGGGAGAAGGTGGTTTCAAGCTCACCAAGCCTAGAAGAAATTTGGGCATTATCCCGGCTAAGGCTGATCTTCTCAGCTTCGAGGCTCCGATTATATTCGGTCATGGCGACCAGTTCACTCCTCAGCTGACGGTTCTCGATTTTCGCTGCGTCAAGCTCGGGCTGAAGATTGGAAAGAGCGACTGCTCGGCTCAACTCCTCCTCTTTCTCCTGAAGAAGGTGTAGATACTTCTCCGTTTCCCGGCCCTGGGCATCCAATTGGCCCTTAAGATCATCCATCTCTTGCTGGGTACGGACGAAGGCCTCGTTGACAAGCACCACACTCTGCAAAAGAAAGCAAGTTAAAAACTTGAACGGGACAGGGTTAAAATCCTCAGTAAAGGTGTGCAGAAACGACTTAAAATCCTACCCGGTTGCCCGCATGCATACCCTCGTTGATGAGGCATTGCCAGGTGACCCCGGTCATCTTCTGCTTGTCCGAATCCGAGACAAGATGCCCCAGATAGCTCGCTACGCCCATCGGGCGAGAAAGGAAGCTGCAAGCCTCGGGGACAGTGACCACGACCGATTTTGTTCTCCTCGGTTCCACGCTTGGCACCGGGAAAATACGCACCAAACTGTCCCTGGCCCCAAATTCGGAGGATTGGCTGGCCGACCTCATGGCCCGAGGGATAGGGAGATGACCGAATCCCGCAGCTTCGCCAGTAGCGGGAGGGGTGCCCAAGAACATATCGTCAAACTCGTCAGGCCTCGGAGCCGGAGTATAGGAACTTGGAGCAGCCTAAATATCTTCGGCAAAGCTCGGGGGCTCCGTAGTTGCGGCAGGCTCGTGCTCGGGCGTCAGATCAACGTCAACGGGGATTTCGGTCTCCAGGACCGGCCCAGTCTTTTGACCGACTTCAGCAGCGGCCGCCTCCCCGGACCTCCTTGTCCTTTGCAGGGGATCTTCTTTAGAAGAAGTTTCACCTGTAATGTCGACAAAGTCAATCGACCTTAGAGGAGCCGGAGAAATAATTTCTTCCGCACCTGTTTGTGAGACTGGAACCAGAAGTCCTTCAGCAGCAGAAGGAAGAGGTGAAATGGAGACAGCCTCCTCTGGTATCGGAGCCACGGGAGAATCGGCATCAACTCTCCGAATAATGATATCGGGCTCTACTTCATCCCGTGAGGTCCGGGCGACGCTCATCGCCTTCTTCTTCGACTTTTGCCCTCTCTCCGAGGGCCTCTTTCTTTTGGCAGCGGCAGCGGCAGCAAGGGCACGAGACGCACCCGCTGAATCGAACTCAGGTGCCGACGCTGTGGGTTCGGCGCCCGACTCCGGTCTTGGATCCATCGAGCCCTTGGGTAAACCTGAAAGCCGAAGAGACAATGAGTACGGATAGTGAAAAATGCAGTGAACACGGGTAAAAGCAAAGTACTACCGTAGTTTTGGGCGACCCATCAGTCGCGTGACAGGTGGGCCCATGTCCGGTTGTCGTGGTCATACTGGCTGAGGAGTGCCGTGACCCATTCATTCAGGTTACGGACGACCGGAGGAATGTATACGTTGGCTAAAAAAATAAATAAGAAAAGCAGTGAGGAAATAGGACCGAACAATGACAAAACATACAAAGGCAATAACTCGAAGTTCAAGCTTACGCTTGTTGTTCCACTCTTCCGGAAAGGGCATGAAATCGTTCGGAATGATGTCCGAGGTCCGCACCCGGGCGAACCGCTCCAACCAACCTCGGTCTCTGTCTTCATCCATCTTCGAGAAAAAGGGATTCCGGCTGCGTTTTGCTAGTTTTATTACGCCGCCCTGGAATAGCCTCGGGGAATATAGGCGTATCAGGTGAGCCAACGTGAGCTCTTTCTCGGCGTTATTGGCCAGTAGCGGGGACACGCCACGACCCTCCAAACAATCGGACCGATTTGGGCCAAGGTCACGCCGTAAGTCCGACACATGTCTAAGATGACCGGGTCGAACGGAGGGTTGAGTTTGAGAGTGAAGGGGTAAGTGTAAACGTACAAAAAGCCTTTCCGGTGGTCGGTGACTGATTCATCTGGCCCAAGGGCGAAGACTTGAACCGAACGCGTATGCCACCCGCAGTCAGCCCGGACCAGGTCGAGCCTATGCTCGATAATGAAGGAGGGGTATCGCCTCACGTCGAACTCCCTGTCGGACACCGACGAAGGTTTTTCAACCTGGAGGTCTTTGTTGAAGTTGGGTTTGGCCGGTATAATATCCGAGGCTATAGGCTCGAAGGAGCTCTTCGCTTTAATCGGAGACGCGGCCTCGGTTCCTGGGGATGAAACAGAGGGAATGTCATGGGAAGTGGTTTCAGACATTGGGAAATATGAAAGGAAGAAGTTGAATGGATTCAAAAGGGGAGATAAAGAAGGCAAAAGAGCGAAGGGAACAGTCAAAAGGTTCAAAAAATGGCAAAAGCTATAGAAGGAAGCAACAACAGGCGAGAATAACAAGTAGAAAAGGTGGCAGTATCGATCCTTTTCACGTAATGCAAGTAGCAGATCAACAAGAATCGAGTTTTTCAGATGATTATGAGCAAAGATATCGAATGTGTAAGAGGCGGAACGTTTGAAGCAGAAAGGATTAATCGAAGAACTAAAATGTTCAAATGATGAAATGGAAGGGCCTTATATAAGCATGGGACTGTGGCGGTTACGACTCCCCGGCCAATTCGAGAGCGCCACGTGCCCCCCATAATTAATGAGAAGCGACTCGAAACGTCGTGTATGCGGCAGTTGTCAAAGCGGACCATCCGGGATAGGACACGTGGCCGCTGAAAAGGGAAACGTGACGCAACCGTTCCCGCCAAAATGAGAAGATAACAACGAGCTAACTGAGTCGCCGGTTTCGTGATTCATCCACTTCCCGTTTCTCCGATAGATCGGTGATCCGGGAAGTGTGGGGACTATCTGTATATGGTCGGGCCACGATTCGGAGGATCGGCTGGCCGACCTGCTGACCCGAGGGATAGGGAGATGCCCGAATCCCGTAGCTTCGCCGGTAGCGGGAGGGGTGCCCGAGAACATATCGTCAAAATCGTCAGGCCTCGGAGCCGGAGTAGAGGAACTTGGAGCAGGGGTGCCCGAGAACATATCTGTATACGGTAAAAACCGGATATGAGTCAAACCGGTGAGACGAGGGACCGAAGGAAGAAGGTTACCAAAACATAGGTGAAGACTTTCATTCTGAACCGGAGGAACGCTCGAACCGGAGCTGAGCAGGGGCACCGTTTGGTCCGGTTTCTTCATCACCAGGTCGGTCGGGGCCGTTAGTCCGAATATCCGTGGCTATTGGTCCGGTAGAGCCGTTGCGCGTGAGCCACGCGTCTGTAGCGTCCTGTCATGGTCAACCACCAACCATGCGTGTGTCAGACGGCATGGTCAACCTAACCCACTCAGAGTTGTCCTTCCTCTTATTTTTTAAATGATTTATATTATATAAGGCCATGGAGGCAGCACTATAAATAGGGATCATCCCTCTCCTTTGTGGGGGTTTGGCTTCCACACATCAAGAACACTTTGTAATAGCAATATATATACAAAATCTCTCTCTCAAATACCTGATTTCGGTCACATTTGTTGTGCTTATTTCTTGCATCTCCTCAATCGAATAACACTCATACATTAGTAAACATACGAGTATATAACAAACCATAGATTATCATTGCTCTAGTCATATTGTATCTATATTTATATCTTCCTTTCGTCAAGTAGATTTAGATTTGACCACATATCTTATACCCACTCACAAATTTAATTGATTATCCAAATTCGGGGTAAACAGATACACCTTGCATTTCTAAACGATACCTATTTAGAAATTGAAAAGATATAAACCAAGACTTGTATTATAACCAAGTCTTTCAGAAGTTTATCCACACAAAGAGGAGATAAGGTGCATGTGTTACACTTGTGTGATAAACAGACATTTGAGCTAAGCAGGGTACTATTAAAAATCGACTCATGCGGTCGATTTTAACGCTGTCCATTTTTGTAAATTACACAATTATAATTGGGGGAACCAAACCAAGGTTTATATCGTGGCATATTGTTCTGTCACTAGACTATTGGTACTTGTTGGTCCGAATCTTTCATTTTTCTTATTTATATTCTTAAACCACATTTTTGCGTGAAAATCACCAATGGATTAGGCTGCTTTTTTTAATAAAATAAAATAATCGACCACGCCGATCGGGTTATCGGTCATTTATTTAATTAGTTAAATACAGTTTTGACCAAAAATCGGTCGATTCCATCGATAATGAAACAATATATTTCGCGTTCTACTTTACCGATAGCCTCGGTGGGAAAAAATAATTTCTTGGGTTTTGGAGCTAAAAAGCAGCCATACTTTTCGTTGATTTCTTTTTTAAAAATTAAAATATTTTTTTATTTTTGAGCGTGTTGGTCGGTAATCGGTATCGACCGATTCCATCGGTATGCTGCTGTCGGAAAAGATATACTTTTTAGTAGTGAATCACATGACACGTATTGTCCGCGTTGGCCTAACAGACTTCGTGGATATTTCTCTGGGCTATGCCATCAACGAGCCCAAAAATGCGTGTACCATATGAATTTGAATATGCTTTATAAAGCTTTTCACTTTCCTTTTCCAGTTTAACATGAGATTCACTTAAAAGTATAATGTGCAACCCTTCTTTAAAAGTGTATGTCAATTTAGAAGTATGTCAGTCCTTCTCCGTAACTCGCCGGCTGGCCCTCTATCGGTTACAATTTTTTCTTCTGTAAGCTATTGGTTCTTCATATTGTTGATATAACATTTAGCCAAAGTCCCCTTTATGACTTTTAAGAGAGTAAAGTTGCCTGGTGCATGTAGTACGAGTAATGTATGCCCATTGAACTAAGTATTTTCTGTCTGCAAAATAGTAATAACTTAAAGACTTGAAATAAGTTCATTCTATAAGAGTAAATAATTCTATAACATAATAAAAGGCATTATCTTCCACTTAATGGCCCATGAATCATCGTCCATAAAAGGATCATTTTTGCCTCCATTTTCAACAAAAAGTATAGCAATGATATCAACCTCATATATGGAGAAATGTCAGAAAATTAATGGCCAAATTGCAAGAAACATTAATAATAGAAAGTGTCTCACGTTGATAGGAGCCACTCGTGCACCCAATATGTTCACTATAATGCTATTGCAAAATCCTTGTTTCAATTCCCACTCAAACTCATAGCTTTTGTTTGATTTATTTCATCGAAAGAAAAGTTTAAAGTAATATGACAGAGTTATATATTAAGTAATTAATAAAGGGCGATATTTTGTTGGTCATTTGTACTACGTTGGCAATGTTGTTTGTCTTATCATTTGAAAATGTGCCAAGAGCTTTTTATCCGATAACGCAACAACGCTTTTTTGACATGGACTAAATTGTGTGTGGTTACATATAATGAGCAAGCAAAAACTGTTTTCTCATTTCTTTGTCAAAGGAAAAAACAAAAGTTAATAGTCTTACATGTCACTCTTTGAAAGTCAATTTCTAATTTCTATTTCAAACCAAAGTACAAGTAACCTTTTTTTTTTTTTTTTTTTTTTTTTTGTGAAAATGAAATTTAGAGGACGAAATATTAAATCTAATTTATTCGATATAAGACTCTAATCGACAATTATTTAATGAACATCAGAAAGATTTGTCCTCAAAGATTCATTCTGAAATTTAATTAATTTCTCCGTTTGTCCATTAGGAATTAAAAGATGCTGGACTAAATGCTGCGTGACCCGATTTTGAACATCCTAATATTTTATTTTGTCTTTTGATCTCCGGAATTTTTCACTCAATGTATTGCGATTTTATAGATATAAAGAGGAAAAGAAAAAACGAATATAGGTGGTCAGTGGTGACAGACTCACAGTACCAATCTTTAGCCCTTGAAGAAAGCCAAAAGTCTCAATTCGAAGGTATTTGGCCCCTCTAACTAAATAAGTTTAAGATTTTAAACCTTAAGAGATATTAATGGCGCTTTTGAAAAGTTTTATGTAAGTCTTACATTTTTATTCATACTTTCAGCTAAAAAGGTATGATAATAAAATATCCAAATATATGGACAATATGTTTCTCTGAGATGAGCCAAATTAAACAAAATAATGATGGGATTAGACTAAATTAACTTAGAATTTTTACACAATGGTGGAATATTGGCCGACAAGGCGTCATCATAGTGTTTTCAACCTTTCTTTTGCTTTAGAGTACTTAAGTTCGACACTTTTAGGGTGGGCAAGAATATAATTATTACTCCTACTTCGTTTTTTTTTTTCTCTTTTTTTCCTTTTCTTTTTTACTTTTTTTTTTTGCCTAAAATTATAGATATAGTAAAAAAAAATTGAAAACATTAATTTATACTTAGTTCATATGTGAATTTATTATAACAAAGAAGTAGTTGATTTAGCACTACCTATTGTCTTTGACAAAAAAAAATCTGAATCCCCTTTGATTGGTGAAGAGAACTACAGGACGTGTGCATTCTTGCCACTTGGCTTTTTAACCTTTCAATTAACTATGGTGTCCCAAATCCAATTCCCATTGCAGAATGTCCTTTAATGCTCTCTATTAAAAAGGAGATATTACGACTTAAATTCGAAACTTCTGATAAAAAAAAATGTAAATACTATACTGTTTCACTACATTCCAATTCTTGGCTTAGCTTTCACTTATGTGGAAGATTGCTTTTTCTTCCAACAAAATGATGGCTGGCAGGAACTCAACTTTGTGAAACTTGAAAAGTATATATATTTAGGGTTTTTGAAAATTCATGATAGGGCAAATATGTCAAGAGTAGCCCTAAAAGAAAAGAAGTTGTACATGTCGAAGATTTTGTGTCACCTAAAGTGAGAGAATTAGGGAATTTAGATTGAAGGATCCTTTTCCAAAGATGTCATTCTTTATCATGTGGAGATGGATGTATGGATGCCAATATGTGAAAATGCCTTGAGAAACCCCACTTCTCCTCTTTTTATTTCGTGTCTCTCACAAAATGAAATACAGTTAACATGGATCTAAACTTTAGAGGGACTCAATGGCCTTTTTCTTTTTTTTTTTAATAATAAGGAAACCCGCAATCGCTATCTTTCGGGTGTGCACGGGGTGAACCCCGCTCCTGTGTGATAGCTCGCAAACCACACATAAGAGATAACCCGCACTAGACAGGCCCCGTGCGCGAGCTCGACCCAGAAGGCAGATCCCCTGCTGTTGTAGGCAGGGGGTTTCGAACTTGAGACCTCCATTATGAAAGCCTCGTGCTCAACCAACTGAGCCACCCTTGCGGGTGGGACTCAATGGCCTTTTATGCCCAAGTTTAAGGTAGTTCCTATCTCTTTTATGAGTTTAAATTATATATATATATATATATATATATATATATATATATATATATATATATATATATATATATATATTAGTATAATTTAAATCACCAACCTGTTACAATAAATGAAGCTACACTAATAATTAAAAAAAAAAGTAACATTATTATACTACAAATAACTTAATCCTTATTTGCTTGTCAACCTCAATGACCCCTCACCCCTACCCCCACAAATAAAATGAGAAGAAGAGCATAATTCCCTGGTATTTGATCAACTAATCAACTAATTGTTAGTTAGAATTATGCCTATCAAGAATGGCTCAATCATCAACCAAACAGTTGACTAATAGATATTATGAAACGCTAATGTGGTGGTTTGTTGACGTTTAGAACGTCTTCTATGGTTGAGGAAACTTATATAGTTGAAAGGGAAAAAAACTTATATAATTGCAATAAGGGTTCCATTATACCATTTACTATATCTAAATGGATTCAGTTGGAACAGTATCTGCTAATTAAATGTAATCTTATTAAGAAAATTAGATCACATTTCTGATCGCCAACCATATGTTATTTAGTTATTCCCAAACAAAAGAAAGAATATGTTGTTTAAGTACATTCTGATTTATATTAGAGCTGGAAAATGAAAATAGTGGCGGAGGTTTACATGCTTATAATTTATATATTATAATCGCGATATTTGTTCGTTCTTAGGCATCGTTTGGTTTAAGAGAGAAGATATAATAATCCCAAAATATAATGGGGATTATTTAATCTCGTATTTGGTTGGATTTTGTTTCCGCTGTAAGCAATTCCTGATTAGTTATGCCATAATTTTAATATTATTTTTATATTACATTCTATGTGGGATAAAAATTCAGAAATAGCTAATCCGAGATAAACCCCGCAAATGATAAAAGTGTCCTTCTCCACTCTTTCAAATTTTAAAATGATCAAGGTTAAAATTGAAAATAAATTTATCCAAATTTATCTATTGTTTAACCATACACATGTTTTATATTATAGCTTGTATGTTTTAATCAAATGAATGAAACATCTATCAAAATGTATATCCACCAAAATAATTCAGTCACTATTAATCCTCGTCTTGTAATCCTGACAACACAATTCCATTATAACATGCTTGCAAACCAAACAACCCCTTATTTTCTTAATTTGTGAGGAAATTTGGTCTTAAGATTGTGTAAATACTCTTCTCTATAGCCTTTGGCTTGTTCAATTTGCATTTTACTGTCGCCTTAATTTCCACATTTTCCTTAATAATAACTGTATAAAAAAATATCACTAATTGCCACCAAAATACGAAATATTTACTCGCCCATGCCCCCTCCCAAACTATTTTCACTTCTACCCCCACTGGCTATAAGTATTTACACGGCATACCCCTCGGCCAAATCCTTCCTCTTCATGAGACCATCGCAGTATATTTATATAGCATGATGGTATCATGGAAGACTATGAGAAGGACTGAAACAGTCCTCCATGATACCATCTCAGTATATTTATATACCATGATGGTATCATGGTTCTGAGGAGTGTTTCATTGAAGGACTGAAGCAGTCCTTCATGATACCATCACGGTATATATATATATAAGACGATGGTATCATAGAGGAGTGTTTCATTAAAGGACTGAAGCAGTTTTTCATGATACCATCACGGTATACGAACATGATAATTCATAATACAATCTCAGTATATTTATATACCATGATGGTATCATGGAGGACTAAGAGAAGGACTGAAGCATCTTCCATGATACCATCTCGGTATATTTATATACCATCTCGATATACCATTTTGGTATCATAATTGGGGTCACTGGGGGCATCTCGGGTAAATATTTTTAATTTTTTATGGGGGTATGGGCAGTTTTTTTTTTTTTTTTTTTTTGAGGGGACATCCGTGATCTTTCCCCAAAAAAATCAATTTTGCTATTTTTACATGTGATAAGTAAATCTTAGATACAGACATACTAGAAGTCTAGAACTCGAAAATAACATAAGTCTTTATTATTATTTCCTAAACTTTAAAATTTTCAAATCGAGTATAGAAAATGGTCAGCTTGATACTAAAACCAATTTAGACTACATAAAAGCAGGGGCGGAGCCAGGATTCCGACGAAGGGTGTTCATATTTTAGGACAGGGGATGTGTGAGCGATAGTTTGCACACCCTTAGCCGCTAGGCTATCTTTCGTTTCTATGTCAAGGTTGTTCATTACTAGTATATATCCACAAAATTCTATATTTAATATAGACATTCGATAATTTTTTCCGACGAAGGGTGTTCATATGAACACCCTTCAATGGGTGTGGCTCCGCCACTGCATAAAAGTGAAAAAGATGGGTTTATGCAGTAGAAAGCTATAATTCATTTTTTTTGTTTGTAAAGTAATACGTCACATCTAGAAATTCCCTTTTATCAGAATTGCTTCTTCTTCTCCCTCTGTTTCACGGGTCTTTGTAACTGAGGTTGTTACGAACTCTTCTTTGAAAATTCCAAAAACTAAACTAGCTACCACATCAAAATAATTCAACGGTAAATATCCTAATGAACTTTATTATTTTATGGAAATTATTGGTGGGATAATCATTCTCAAGGATCTCTTGGGCCAATAAAATTTCGTAGATTTTAGTGAGGGTTGTTACCTTACCAAATGATATTTTGACCAAAACAGAATTATCTAATAAAATGTGTTATTGGATTCTATGGAAGATATAACTGAATTGACCGACTACTGTATAAAATCTAAATAATCACAATTAAAGCATGGAATCAAGACTAATGAGATGCTCTCTGCTTCTTAAAAACATTATTAATTGTCAGTCGCAAATAGTTAAAAGAAATTCGATCTTTGAGAATGTTTGCAGTAAGCCCTTAATGTGGTCTATGTCAAATTTTATGTGTATATGTTAGAGGAAATTATAAATATCATTGGGAAGGTCACTGGAAAACAAACGCGGATATAGAAATTATCCTATAAGGAGTGCTGTTACAATACGACCTAAGTCGGGTTCAATGATGTTGCAGACTCTCCTATTATTAAGTCATAACTTTAGATTTTTTTTTTTTTTTTTACACTAACGCATTAACAGGAGGTAGGAAAGGTCCGATTGATAAAAGTTAGTATTGTGGGCCTACTAATATTCGAGCAAATGCCTTGTGATTTAAATGGTAACCTCTCTTCACTATTTGACTATCCTTTTAGTGATGATAATCGACTTTTTGGTCATAGTTTCATATTGTGTAACAAGAATCATATACATAGTGGCAGATGTAACCTTTGTGCCACAGATTCAACCGAACTCAATATTGACACGACACATAAGCAATGAATATATATAAACTGTAGAAGTATAATGAGTTCAATGTTAACAATTTTAAAGGTTGAACCACAACGGTTGGCTGATCTGAGTTGGTTGGGCAAGCGGTTTCCCACATGGGAGACCTGGGATCGATTCCCCTTGCCAACAGCTTTCTCAGTCAGAGCTCGTCGCACCGGGCTTTCCTAGTGCGGTTTATATCTCCTGTGTGGTTTGCAAGCTCTATTGCACAATGAGCAGGTTACCAGTGCGCACCCGAAGGGTAGCGGCTGTGGGTTCCAAAAAAAAAATTAAAGGTTGAACCTATCAAGTTGTTGAGAAAAAAAAAATGCAAGGTCCCAGAAAATTTTCGCTAGGTATTACGTTCTCACTCAGTCTCTAAGTTAGGCATAAGGGTGTTCAGAAAGTTGTGAAGGTGTATAACACCTAAATCTTATATTTGGAAGGTTGAATGGTTGTTTATAAGAGGGGAGAGGTAGTTTGAAACAAGTTGAAAATGTTTTAAGAAGAAGATGACCATAGCACACATGTCCTAACTTAATTTATAACTCCTAATGTATAATGAGTTTGACTATGAACAAGGTGTCAACTTAAATTCCATGAAGACTAGTTTCTAACATTTCAAATTGTTCGTCATCTGGACATTCTAACAAAATATTATGAGCATTTTACAGAAAGTTGTCCTATTTGAGATTCCATGCACCCGAGCAGAGCAAAGCATGTGTCCAGAATTAGAAAGCGGAATTTCATGCATGCTCCCAAGTCTAGGACATGGAAGCACACATAGCTACAAGTCTAGAGAATATAAAGATCTCACATATACATATCATAAAGCATGCATGAGAGCTCAAGTAAAAGTTGTAACTCTCTCGGAGTGACGTAAGGTCAGTAACCTCCGATTACATTATGGATCATACGTCATCACTAGGTCTCACCTTGAGGGAACTAGTATCATAAGGTGAGATCATCAATAATGAATAAAATCATGAAACAAGATCATTAAACTCGAAATAGCATCACTTCATAGGCTTTGGAATCTCTAGAAGTATGATCATCATCATCATCATCATAGAACACATCTTATCTTTATCTCATGAAAAGATCTTAAGAATCTTTAACTTTCAACACTTGGAATGCAAGAAGGTCATGGAAATATAGAGAGGAAATCGTAGTATAGGAGTCATGCCTTTGAAAGAAAGGGGCTAGCCTTACATACCTTTTACGTCTCCTTAACAACTAATCGTTCTCCTTCCAAGCTCACAACTCTACATTCAAGAGAATTCGTGCTAAATTAGATCATTTGAAATATGCTTAAGTCTAAACTAACGCGACTAAGAGCTAACGAAAATTGGGCAGAATTTCCTTTGTTTTGACAACTTTCTCCATATACTAAACAACTCCCAAACATCAATAGCAACACCCATGATATCATAATCAATAGACTTCTTCAAGTTAAACATTGGTCAATTCTCAAAACTCCTTTTCAAAGTCTTTCATAACCATAATTACAACACAACACCATATTCATTTACACATAATACTTCCTCAACACCCTTAGTATCATTCATAACAAAATTATACTCATAGCATACTAAGAATCATGACTCAAGTTAACTTACTACTCAAAATGTCATTATTTCCATATTTGAGCCCATATTCTATTTTCTTACCTCATCCAAGTCATTCAACCACTCAAATACTTTTAATAACATTGAATGGATGTAAAACTCACCTTTGTTCATATGGAAATGAACCTTGGATGACGATACTTCAATAGAGAAAAACCCCAACTTCAATACCAAAGGAATTTCTACAAACCCTAGTGAGCCTTCATTCACTTGATTCTCTTGATTCTTGATAATTACTCCTTGATTTCCCTTGGATTTGTGTTAATATGGTGTGTGGAATGTTCGAGAGTTCTCGAGAGGTGTGGAGAAGATGAAAAATGAGAAATAAGAACTTGAGTCATTTATTTATAACCCAAAAATAAAGCAGCCCGATGAGATTATTTCGGACACTCATACGGTCCGTATAATTTTATACGGTCCGTATAAGTGACCGTATAATATCACCAGTGATGACCCTTCACTGTAACTGTTATACGGAACGTATAAAGTTATATGGACCGTATAAGTGGTCCTATAACTCACCTTTTCCAAAATTCTTTTCGTCGATTCGTTTGATCTCAAATCCTTACAGAACCTTTTTGGCACTTATTTAACACCTCATTAACCATCCAAGGAGCCCTATAACTCCTTCCAAGACATTACTAAATAATTATTAACTCGATAATTGCGAAACCTTCCCAAACAAAAGTTATACTTCACTTCCTTCGACGAACTTAGTTCCACCGATTTGTATCACTTCAAAAATCTTGTAGTATACACCTTTAAGCTACCAAATACCCTCCTTAAGGTCATATGGACTTCATCTTCACCTTAAGCCTACATTAGTCTATTCACAGCTCAACAACATGAATGTCTGAGGTGTAACATTCTTCCTCCCCCCTAGGGAACATTCGTCCTTGAATGTTAAGTTCCCGGGGATTCTACAAAAATTTCATCAGAGTTTTCCCTGGAAACATGGCACTACTATACTGTCACAGCAACCCAAAATATATTGCCTCACCGAGCTACAACAACAACAGAAAGCATGGCCACACACGACCAAGAAAGCATCAAAAGAAACATTACATACCTGAGGACAATGGCGTCTCGTTCTGAGCCTCTTCTGGGGGTGGAAACAAATACGGATATCTGGACTTCATATCTTCTTCTGCTTCCCAAGTCATCTCTTCCCTATTATTGTTTCTCCACAGAACCTTAACTGAGGCTACGTCTGTCACGACCCAAACCGATGAGTCGCGACAAGTGTCTGACCGCTAGTGACCAAACACCTCTATACTCTGGACCATACTGAATATCAAGGGCCTATAAATGACTCAATCTATATATACATATACATGCTGAGGGAACAGTGCAAGCCGGCTAGGCTGCTACATATACTGTACATAAAAGAATAGAAGCCGACAAGACTACATCATCTAACTAATACATACAACTGCCTACAGACCTCTACTGGAATAAAACTGTAGAAAGGACGGGACAGGGCCCCGTCATACCCATATGCATATACATCTCAAAAGGGTAAAACTGACTACAGCTCCGGATCAAATGGAGCGCACTGACCACTGCTGGATATAGAGGTCCTACTGAGCTGGACCACCTATCGGTCTACCTGAACCTACGGGCATGAACGCAGCCCCCCAAGCAACAGGGAGTCAGTACAGATAATGTACTGAGTATGTAAGGCATAAGAAAAACATGTGTATATGTAAGAATCATGAATAACATCTAAACTCATAAGCTGAAATGACTATCTACATGTATTTGTATGAACTAGTATTTGTATGCATCTGCATAAATCTGTATAACTGACAATGCCTCTGTGGGCACATAATATGCAAGCTTTCAATGATAATCGTGCTCATGTATATATATATTTAGGTCATAGTGCTGAGGAACATTCAGTCCGATCCATATCCCATATAATAGTGCCGAGGAATGTATGACCCGATCTATATATCATATAATAGTGCCGAGGAACGTACCGCCCGATACATATATCATATAATAGTGTCGAGGAACGTACGACCCGATCCATATATCATCATCAAGGTGCACCAGCTGATTAGGTGGTATTGCGTATATAACACCTATATCTTTCCCCATGTCCCATATACATATAATACACGTGTATATAACGTCTTCTGGTCATGGGTCAATATGCATATGTATATGAATTCAATGCATGACTGAAATGTGTACATAGAACACTCGGAGTAACATAAAGCCTTATTACCTCCGATGGACAACGTTTGAACTAACATCGTCATCATAAGAAATATCAAGACCCATGAACGGAAAGAAAAATCATACGAGGTATAGGAACATCAAAGACTGAAGTACTCCCAGTGCTTCTAAGAGTAGAGTGATATGGAAGCTCACTCATTCGTTTGTTCGTTCGTATCATAAGGATCATACCAAAATGAAAGAAAAGACAGCCTTAACATACCTTAGAATATATCCAATCGTCCAACTTCTATTCTTCGAACTTGTAAGTCTACAATCAAGACAACATAGGCCTCAATTATACTATTTACCTCGTTTACGAACCATTTTAAATACAAATAGAGCTTAACGAATTATGGACAACATTTCCCTTGTAAGCTTACAACACTTCAACTTTACATTCTATCCAACATCAACCACAATATCCACAACAACGGTGACAACACTGACATGTCAAAATATACTCAAGTCCATTCCCAATCATCTCTTAAAATAACCCTAAGTCACTATCTTACCCTTTATCCATTTACCACTTCCATAAGTATCCTCTCTTTACTTAAAACCACTAAAACTCTTGATAATTAACTTAAATACAAGGGTAGAATCATTTACATACCTTCAGGGGTCTGAGATTCCAAGGATCAACTTCAACTCCAACTTCCTATGCTTCACAACTTTGAAGAAACCCTAGAAACAACCTTCTTCTTCACAAGCTCGGGTTTACGGGGCTCGGACCTTACCAAATCTCCACTATAATGATAGAAAATGTTAGGAGTATATATACTAGGGGTTTCTCTGATAGGAAGAGAGAAAATGAGAAATAAAGTCGTGAGATCATGTATTTATACTTGGAACTAAAAAGTTCCAGCGATGTGGTTCGATGAACGGGTCGACGACCCGTAGACGTGTCGACAGTCCGTCGACTTGCTCCGTCGACCTGTGCTTGCAGATTCAGGGCTACGGAAACATAACGACGCCGCACATCAACGGTCCGTTGACATGTCGACAGCCCGTCGATGATGACTGATGTCTGCAGATTAGCCTGAATCAGTTCAGGTTGCGTCGATTCGGTTCGTTCAACTTCTAATCTTGTAAATTATCAAGAAGATCCGATGCTACCTTCGTACACAGGGTAAGACGCTTTCTATCTCCAAAACTCGAGAACGGGTCTCTATCCCAAAGGCATAGCTAACTAGGAAACCATAAGTTCTCCTATGACGAAAACAGGAGGCGTAACAACGTCTTTGGTTCTGAGCTTCCGCACTTACCTATCTAGTATGGCAATGGGTACCTTTTCATAAGCCAACTTCTCAGTAACTTGAACATCATCTATAGGCACAATTCTGGAAGGATCTCCGACACACTTACGGAGCATCGACACATAAAAAACTGGGTGAGCTGACTCCAATTCTGAAGGTAGATCTAATTCATAAGCCACTTGGCCTATTTTGCGCACAATCCTGTAAGGTCCAATATACTGGGGACTAAGCTTCCCCTTCTTGACAAATCTCATCACACCTTTCATTGGCGACACTTTCAGAAATACCCAATCAATAACTCGGAATTCCAAGTCTCGTCGACGATTGTCCACATAATATTTCTGAGACTCTGTGCGGTCAACAACCGGTCTCGGATTTTCTTGATCTTCTCTACTGCTTTTTGAATCAATTCTAGACCTATTAGTTGTGTCTCTCCTACTTCAAACCATCCAATTGACGATCTACACTTCCTTCTATATAGAGCTTCATACGGGGCCATCTGGATACTGGAATGATAGCTGTTATTATATGAAAATTTAATAAGCGGCAAATGATCATCCTAATTACCTCCAAAATCTAATACACATGCCCGTAACATATCTTCCAAAGTTTGGACAGTGCATTCAGCTTGTCCATCCGTCTGTAGGTGAAATGTTGTGCTGAGTCTCACTTGAGTTCCCAAACCTTCTTGAAAGGACTTCTAGAATTTAGCAGTAAATTGCTCTGCTATGTCTGTGATAATGGATACTGGGACACCATGAAGTCGCACTATTTCTTTAAGATACAGCCTTGCATAATGAGCTGACTTCGTGAGTTTGTCAACAATCACCCATATGGAGTCATACCTACGTCGAGAATGGGGCAACCCTACAATAAAATCCATGTTGATCACCTCTCATTTCCAGGTTGGTATTTCCATAGCTTGCAACAATCCTCCTGGCTTTTGGTGCTCAATTTTCACTTGTTGACAATTTGGGCATTGAGCTACAAACTCCGCTATATCTTTCTTCATGCCGTCCCACCAATACATTGACTTGAGATCATGGTACATCTTTGTCGCTCCTGGATGAACGGAATAGTGGGAGTAATAGGCTTCTTCCAGAATTTGGTGGCGTAATCCTGCAACATCTGGAACACATAGTCTGCTTCGATACTCGAGAATCCCATCTGCAGAAATCTTGAATTGTGACTTTTCCTTCTGGGGAAGTGCATCTTTGTAGTAACTCAACTTGGGATCTTCATATTGGCGACTTTTCACTTCCATGTCTAAAGATGAAACAGCTGGGTTATGAACAGCAACTCATGCATTGCTCGAGTCCATTAAGCGGACTCCTAGGCTAGCTAGCTGGTGGAGCTCATAGACTAATTCTTTCTTATCCGGTTGAACATCACATAGAATGCCCATAGATTTACGGCTGAGAGCATCGGCCACCACATTTGCCTTTTCGGGATGATATAAAATACTCACATCATAGTCTTTCAATAGCTCTAACCATCGCCTCTGCCGCAGATTCAATTCCTTCTGCTTGAAAATGTACTGGAGACTCTTGTGATCTATATAAATATCAATATGAACAACATACAAATAATGTCTCCATATCTTTAATGCATGAATAACTACAGCTAATTCAAGATCATGGCTTGGATAATTCTTCTCGTGTTTCCGCAACTGCCTGGAAGCATAGGTAATAACCTTACCGTGCTGCATTAACACACAACCCAACCCAACACCGGAGGCATCACAATAAACAACATAGCCTTCTGTTCCTTCTGGAAGTGTCAGGACTAGGGCTAAAGCCAATCTATCTTTCAATTCCTAGAAACTACGCTCACAAGCATCGGTCCATTAAAATTTTGCTGATTTATGAGTTAGCTTCGTCAATGGTACTGAAATAGAAGAAAATCCTTCCACAAATCTTCTATAATAACTGGCTAATCCCAAAAAGCTATGGACCTCTGTAGGTGTTGTACGCCTTGGCCAAGTCTTCACAGCCCCAATTTTCTGAGTATCCACTCGAATGCCGCCAGCCAAGATAATATGGCCCAGAAAAGTTACAGAATTTAACTAGAACTCGCATTTTGAAAATTTTGCATATAATTCTTGAGTCCGAAGAATTCCAAAGATAGTATGTAAATGATCTGCATATTCTGCTTCTGATCGAGAATACACCAGGATATCATCGATGAACACGATTACAAATAGATCTAGGAGGGGCCTGAATACATTATTCATCAAATTCATAAATATTGTCGGGGCGTTAGTCAACCCAAATGACAATACCTGAAATTCATAATGACCATATCTGGTTCTGAAATTCGTTTTCGGGATATCTTCTTCTCTAGCTCTCACCTGGTGCTGGTGATATCCTGACCTCAGGTCTATCTTGGAAAACTATCTAGCACCTTGTAATTGATCAAACAAATCATCGATTTCGAAAGCGGATACTTATTCTTTATCAGCACCTTGTTCAATTGCCTATAATGCATATTCACACGGAACCATCTTTCTTTCTTACGAACAAGACAGGTTCTCTCCAGGCGATGAACCGGGTCTAATAAATCCCTTCTCGAGCAAATCCTTTAGCTGTGCCTTAACTCTTTCAATTCTACAGGAGCCATTCTGTACGGAGGGATAGATATGGGTTCGGTGTCCAGTAGCACATTAATAGTAAAATCAATTTCCCGCTCCGGTGGAAGACTTAGAAGTTCATCTGGAAATACATCCAGAAAATCATTTACTACCCGGACGGATTGAAGAGTCGGCGGCTTTGCTTCGGTGTCATGAACCCGAGCCAAATGATAAATATACATTTTTGCATTCATCTTCCTCGCTTTCAGATATAAAATAAATCTACCTCTTGGAGATGTTGTGTTACCTTTCCATTCAAGCACTGGTTCTCCTGGGAATTGGAATCGAACCATTTTTGTTCTACAATCCACATTAGCATAACAGGAGGCCAACCAATCCATGCCCATAATCACATCAAAATCTAACATTTCCAGCTTAATCAAATCAGCTACAGTCAGACGATCACATTCCACAACTGCACAATTTTTATATACTTGTCTAGCTATTACCGGGTCACCAACAGGAGTAGACACCTCAAAAGGTTTGATTGGCTCAGGTTTCACCCCAATACGACCGACAATATAAGGAGTGATATATGACAAAGTAGAACCCGGATCAATCAAGGCATAAACATAATAGGATAATACGGATAATATACCTATAACAACGTTTGGGGAGGGCTCAAGATCCTGTCGTCCAGCCAATGCATTAATACGGGGCTGAGGGCCACTCGAACTGGATGCTCCCCCTCTGCCCCTGCCATGACCTGCTGAAGTTTGGGGAGTCTGCCCTATAGGGCGTACACACAAAGAAGAGTCAGCTACTGATCCTGTGGGCTAGGCCCCAACTCTACTACTCATCGACAGACAATCACGCATCATATGCCCGGTCTGACCACAGGCATAACAAGCATCTGAGCCTCGACGACACTGACCCACATGTAATCTACCACACTGGATGCATCGTGGTACCGGTAGTCTCCTCTGACTAGGATCACCTCCAAACTGGAAACCTGAAACTCTTTAGCTCTGACCCGGTCCAGAATAAATGGGGCGATCAAATATCCTGCCCGCAAATCGAGGAGGTGCACTCGTCGCGGACTGGCCTGAATATCTGGAGTACTGTTGTCGCTGGCCCCCTCTATACTCACTACTAGCACCGGCCGGTATGTCCATCTTACTATGCCCTCTATCCATATCACGCTCACCCCCGTTCGGCTGTTGCTGCTCTTCTAAATTTTAGGCATGGGCCTGAATACGGAAAATGTCCATCCCTTCCTGGAGTGAAGCTGTCAAGCAATCTTTGATCAAATGTGGCCCTAAGCCACTCACAAATCGATGTACCTGGTCTCCCATATCGGTTACCATGGTCGGAGCATACCTAGCCAATGAATTAAAACGGAGACTATACTCCCGAGCACTCATATTTCCTTGCCTTAAATTCAAAAGCCTGTCAGCTCGGGCCCGACGGACCTCAGGTGGCAAATAATGGCGGATGAAAGCATCTATGAATTCTTGTCATACCGGGGGAGGTGCATTTTCCTTCCTCGAAGACATCAAATTATTATACCATAGAACGGCTACATCCCGCAACCAATAGGAAGCCAACTCCACCGACTCAGTATCGGATACATGTATTATTTTTAGCGTCCTCAGCATCTCATCTATAAAACCCTGCGGGTCTTCATCCGGCTTTGACTTGAAAAATTCTGGAGGATTCAAACTCATAAAATCACGGGCCCTTGCACTAACCGCTCTATCACCTAGACCTGCACTTTGCCGCTGAGCCTGAGCAACAACTAGCTGGGTCAATAATTGAATAGCCTCGGTCATCTGTTGGCCCGAAGCACCCGGTGGAGGAACTCGGGGCACTGGAGCTAGAGTGGAGACCCCTTCATGCTCCTCTAATATAGGTGGAGTGTGAGATGTATGAGATGGAGACTCATTATGAGACTCACCCTCTTCTATATTTATCGGTGGCTCCTGTTCAATCTGCCTTCCTGTGGCAGTCTTGCCCTTCTGGGCGGCTGTTGCTTTTCTCTTCATTGGCATCGCTGAAATCATAACACACAAGTAAGGAAAATAGAAATCTTATAGTAAAGCTCTATCGCACGATCTCCGAAGAAGAAGGACGACCATTATTCCTAAATGCCCCGCAGCCTCTTGCTTATAAGTGTGGCGTGCTTCACACCCATAAACAAAATGCTAGTGGAATTGATCAAACTCAATCTGAACATACACCATTCTCAACACAAGCTTATTGTGAATTGATCTTCGAATATCTCTCAAAACATACATGTACATAAGCCCACGAGGCTACAAAATGATATACATGATATACACTAAGAAGAGCATGGGACATCTACTACCCACACATATGTATCTACAAGCCTCTAACTGGAGTACTGAAATCATAAGAACGGGACAGGACCCCGCCATGCCCCAAATAGGCACACAAAAGAATATACCGATAAGCGGCAACTCTAGGGTAGTGGAGTGCTCCTGTATATCTCCTGAAAAAAAAAAAGCTTCTAAGCATCTGTGTCGTCTCCCTGTCTACCTGTGGGCATGAATGCAACGTCGATAAAAGAAAATATGTCAGTACAAACAATATACTGCGTATGTAAGGCATATATAACAACATAGTAAAGAAATAAGAGAACATAAGATGAAGAGATAACTTGTACTAACTGCCTCTTAAGGCAGAGTCATGCATGCTAAATTTTTTATTTAAAACATCATCATACCATGTATACATACATGAACTTCCCGACCATATAGGTACGGTGTGATCATCATGAGCCCGCACCCGGGCCTCCTACATCCGGGGTAACCATCTCATGCCGCCCACTAGTGGTGTCTGCTCGGCCAACTAGGTACGGTGTTATTATCATCATAGCCGGCCAGTTACGCCCAGCGTAGTGGTGTCTGCCCGGCCAACTAGGTACGGAGTAATCTCACATATACATATCATAAAGCATGTATGAGAGCTTAAGTAAAAGCTGTAACTCTATCAGAGTGACGTAAGGTCGGTAACCTCCGATTACATTGTGGATCATACGTCATCGCTAAGTCTCACCTTGAAGGAACTTATCATGAGGTGATATCATCAATAATGAATAAAATCAAGAAAATCATGAAACAAGATCATTAAACTCGTAATAGCATCACTTCATAGGCTTTGGAATCTCTAGAAGTAGGATCATCATCATCGTCACCATTATAGAACACATCTTATCTTTATCTTATGAAAAACTATTAAGAATCTTTAACTTTCAACACTTGAAATGCAAGAAAGTCATGGAAATATAGAGAGGAAATCGTAGTATAGGAGTCATGCCTTTGAAAGAAAGGAGCTAGCCTTACATACCTTTTACGTCTCCTTAACGACTAATCGTTCTCCTTCCAAGCTCACAACTTTACATTCAAGAGAATTCGTGCTAAATTAGATCATTTGAAATATGCTTAAGTCTAAACTAATGCGACTAAGAGCTAACGAAAATTGGGCAGAATTTCCTTTGTTTTGACAACTTTCTCCATATACTAAACAACTCCCAAAAATCAATAGTAACACCCATGATATCATAATCAATAGACTTCTTCAAGTTAAACTTTGGTCAATTCTCAAAACTCCTTTTCAAAGTCATTCACAACCATAATTACAACACAACACCATATTCATTTACACATAATACTTCCTCAACACCTTTAGTATCATTCATAACAAAATTGTACTCATAGCATACTAAGAATCATGACTCAAGTTAACTTACTACTCAAAATGTCATTATTTCCATATTTGAGCCCATATTCTCTTTTCTTACCTCATCCAAGTCATTCAACCACTCAAATAGTTTTAATAACATTGAATGGATGTAAAACTCACCTTTGCTCATATGGAAATGAACCTTGGATGACGATACTTCAATAGAGAAAAAACCCAACTTCAATACCAAAGGAATTTCTACAAACCCTAGTGAGCCTTCCTTCACTTGATTCTCTTGATTCTTGATAATTACTCCTTGATTTCCCTTGGATTTGTGTTAATATGGTGTGTGGAATGTTCTAGAGTTCTCAAGAGGTGCGGAGAAGATAAAAAATGAGAAATAAGAATTTGGGTCATTTATTTATAACCCAAAAATAAAGCTTCCCGACGAGATTATACAGGCACTTATACGGTTCATATAATTTTATACGGTCCATATAAGTGACCGTATAATATCACCAGTGATGACCCTTTACTGTAACTGTTATACGGACCATTATATGGACCGTATAAAGTTATACGGACCGTATAAGTGGTCGCATAACTCACCTTTTCCAAAATTCGTTTCGTCGATTCGTTTGATCTCAAATACTTACGGAACCTTCTTGGCACTTATTTAACACCTCATTAACCATACAAGGAGCCCTATAACCCCTTCAAAAGACATTACTAAATAATCGTTAACTCGATAATTGCGAAACCTTCCTAAACACAACTTATACTTCACTTCCTTCAACGAACTTAGTTCCACCGATTTGTATTACTTCAAAAATCTTGTAGTATACACCTTTAAGCTACCAAATACCCTCCTTAAGGTCATATAGAATTCATGTTCACCTTAAGCCTACATTAGTGTATTCACAGCTCAACAACACGAATGGCCGAGGTGTAACATATGACACTTGTAATACACATGACCGTAGCAGTTGACATAATCTAAAAACAGATGTGCAGATGATACGACTGACAGACTCTGATAAAGGAAATTTTACATAAATATATAAGGGCCACCAAGCCTAACTGAAACACATAACCTGACAATACAATTGAATACACATGAACATCATCACAGTGTTTATGAAACCTCTACTAGAATCTAAAAATTGTACAACTGACATTTTGTCAGAACAGGGTCCCGACCTATCTATGGTATCTACATATACACCAAAGAGTACTAGTCTCGATTCGTCCCCAGTTAGAAATGGATCTCACTAACCAATAGCTGATACAAGCAGATGCATAACAAAAAGGTCAGCTACTCCGTGCTTCTGAACCTGCAATGTGGATGAGGTGCCTAGGCAAACAAGATATGAGTACAGATAGCATTGTAGTTGTATATAAGGCAAACAACATAACATCAAAAAATATTGAAGCTCCTAATAGGGACAACCGAAATATGGTCAAATAAGAATATCTAGAGGCTAGGAAAAATTCTATGGAACAACATGTCAAGTCTTATCATTCTTATACCACATATGTCTTTTGCATTATGTATAATAACACTTGGGACCATGATACTTTATAGCTTTTGGATCAATGTATATTACATGCTTTTTTAGTTTTTGGGAGAGTTTATATATAAATAATGACATGAACAAGGGCCTCGGGATACTTACCCGTCTTCATAACATAATAGAGCCACAAGGGGCATCCGGGATACTCACCCCTCTTCATAACATAATAGAGACACAAAGGGCATTCGGGATACTCACCCGTCTTCATAACATGATTGAGCCACAAGGGGCATCTAGGATACTCATCCGTCTTCATATAACACATGAATAAATAAGCCACAAAGGGGCCATATAACACATAAGTTGTACCATGGCATTTTGGGAATACATTATGTTATCTCTTAGGTTCGTTATACATGATTTATTATTACCGTTATACTTGATAGGTGATTCACTCCGAACACATGAATAGACATCTCAAATGAAGACAAATGGTTATTTCAAATAAAAGACTAATGTACACTTCAAATGGAGGCATATGGACCGTATAAGGAAACATGAAAGCTCGACACAATGGAGCATTAACAAGTGACAGCAAAGTTTAACACATGGGAGCTTTTGATATTTGTAGTTTAAGACCTCATAAGCTCATATAAGAGAAAAATGTGATAGAGAGGTCGTGCCTTAGGTCGCGAAAGAGGATTTAGCCTTACATACCTCAATTCCAACATAGAATACTTTGAAGAATTAATCCTCCTTATTAGAACGTTAATATACAATGAAGGAAGATGATAAATATAGTATTACCAGCTAATCAACAAGTTAAAAATACATTAAGCACATGACGAGCGTCAAGCTCACAATGTCCTCAAACAAATGGTGTATCACCACATCCTCCCTCTCTGTCTTATAATCACTTCACACGATCCTCTCACGAGATCAATCATACCCCCAAACTTCTAGCATTTAAAACAGCACCAAATTTCTCTATACAATAGGAAAAACCTGAACTCACGGCTTCCGTTCACCATTCTGTAAGTCAAAAACACGTCTGGAATGCTCATACGAGGTTACAAATGAAGGGGGAGGTGAAGCCTTACGTTTACTGCCAAAACCCTTTGATTTATTTACTTTAATTCACCTTAAAGTAACATTTAAATAAATATAACTAGAGAAGTATCAATACAAGCATCATGTGATTAACAGAGAAGAAGAACACCAGTTTAAACTTAGCATTAACTTACCTTGAATCTTGAAGGAGAGAAAATCAGCTTGTGAAGCTTGGAGAAGAGAGAGATGGCCTTGGGATGTTCTTGAGGACAGAGAGAGTGAAAAATGAAAATAAAGAAATCAACTTGGCCTTAAATGTCCTCCACCTTTCTCAAGCTAGTAGGTGAGGCACATAAGTTGTTACATCTCGAAAATGTCAGAGTATTGCCTTGTGAGTAGGCTAACGTGAGCTTAAGGTGATTGTGAAATCCTTACGAGATTAAGGAAAGTATTAGATAGATTAAAGTGCATACTATAATAGTTTGAAGTCATATGAATATGTGAAATTTAGTTTGTTGAAGGAAGTGAAATGTAAGTCGTGTTCGGAAAAGTTTTCGCTATAGTTGAGCTAATATTTATTGGGTAATGTCTTGAGGGGCTGCTATAGGGTCTATTGTATGGTTAATTAAGTGCTATATAAGTGCCAAGAAGGTTCCATGAGGATTGGAAGTCAAATGAATCACCCAGAGCAATTTCGGAAATTATGGGTTATACGACCACTTATACGGTCTGTATAACTTTATACGGTCCATATAACATTACCCTTACATAGAGGGGTAATTTCATGGTGGTATTATACGATCCACTTATACGGACCGTATAAATGGTCCGTATAAGTCCATCGGGCAGCTTTTATTTTTTTTGTATAAATAGATGACCCTTGTTCTTTTATTTCATTTACCACATTTCAAAAAGTCTTGCGATCGCCAAATCCTTCTCCAAGAATATTCCACTCCAACCCAAGAGAAAACAAAGATCAAATAGCAAGAATTGAAGTGTTCATGTGATAGAATGCTCACTAGGGTTAGTAGACTTCAAGATTTACTTGGGTATTGTGGCTAGGGTTTTGCACAAGTTGATATCTTACTCCAAAGCTCATTCGTATGAGATAAAAGGTTAGTTTTCATGTTTATTACATGTTGTTAAGCATGTTTAGTTGTAAAACAACTTGGATGAGGAAAGGAAGTAGAAAGTGAAGTCTAAATGTAGCTTTTATGATATTTTTGAGTAGTAAGCTAACTTAAGTTATGATTCTTAGTATAATATGGATATAATCTTATTATGGAAGGTAATAATGGTGATGAGGAAGCGTTGTATGAAATTGTGAAATGGGTTGGTGTGAAGTTGTTAGTATAAGTTGAATATGAGAATGAATTTTGAAGACTTAATGGAATGTGAGTACTTGATTATGATATGATGGATGTTATTATGGTTATTTGGGAGTTGTTTTGTAATATGGTGGAAGTTGATGAAATAGGGGAAATTCTGCCCAATTTTCGTTAGATTATGAATTATTCTAGTTTGAAATTAAGAGTATCATTAAGGCTTAACCATGGTATGAATCCTTCTAAATGTAGATTCTCCAAGCTTCGACGAGGAACGTTAAGTAGTTAAGAAGACACAGAGGTATGTGAGGCTAACCCTTCTTTCATTAAGGCATGATTCCATTGCGATATACCTTCTCATGAGTTCCACAATGTCTCCCAAATGACTCCATCCCTAGAATTACTAAAGATCATGATCCTCGATATTTTCACGATGCTATTACCTCCGTTATATGATAGTTGATCCTCTAAAGGAAGATGTAATGAAAACGATGACGATGATGATGTTGATGATACTTATGGACATTTATGTATACATGTATATCTATGTATGGCCATTATGTAACACCGATCTTATATGGCCGGGTATGATATCTATCGCGCGCACACCACTATAGCTGGGTACGGATGACACTGAGCCTTGGTAGGGCCAGGTACGTATAACACCGAGCCTTGTTATGGCCGGGTATGTGAAACACCGAGCCTTCATGGTCAGGTATGGTACTAATATATAAGTGAGAATTAGAAATGGAAGGTTCCTATTAGAAAATGGGTAAGAAAACAGGATGGTTACCACTAGAGGTACAAATGGCTCAATTATCTCATGACTCTCCTATCTTATGTTATTTCTTATGCTTCTACTATGATGTTGATTATGCTTTACATAATCAGTACATTATTCGTACTGACGTCCTTTTATTTGTGGATGCTGCATCATGCCCGCAGGTGGATAGGTTGATCCATAGATTACTTATTCAGGGACTGCATAGAGGAGCTCCATTTGATCCGGAGCTGCAGTTGTTGGTTTTATTCTTTTGTGTACATACATATGGGTATGGCGGGGTCCTGTCCTGTCTATATGATGTTACATACTCTCTTTAGAGGATCGTAGAAAGTTGTGTATAGTTAGATGTCTTTTAGCCTTGTCGGCTTGTATTTTGTATACTATTTCGTTAGCCTCGTCGGCTTGTGTATATGGATATGGGCACAGTTGTTGATGATGATATAAATGTGTCACCGCCCAATGAGATTAGTATTATTGATGTATAGAAATCATGAGTAGGCTATGTGGCCCTCCTAGATGTGAATATGAATGTACGATAAGAGGTACCCGGGTGGGTTAGCACCGGGTGCCCATCATGGCCCTCCGGTTGGGTCGTGACATAGGTGAAGCTAGTAGTTTATTTACTTTGTCCAACATTTCATTTTCCAAACCTTATTCACTTTAACTTTTGCTTAACACTTATATACCTTATCTTCAATGTAAGCTTTCGGGGACTTCGTCTTTTAGTGACCCAAGTCCTTGCTTCCAACCATGGTACACTTCTTCAGGTTGTTTTTTGTTTCTTTATATACAGGGAATGAGACTCTTTTGAGAGTTTTTCGATGTATCCATGCTCCCTCATTCCTAAGCTTTCAGTAGGAGGAGGGTTTTCCTTATTTTTTGTCATGTTCTAAGACCTTTTCACATGCTCTAGTTTCCTTCTACCTTAGCCTTTTCTGTTCACTCAGAGACAAGCTTTTGGAATTCAGAATGAATTTAGTTCCCTCAAGTGAGAGTGCGGCTGACTGAGGGTCCAGGTTCATCTCTTCTCCCATTATACAGATTGAGCATCCTTCATTGAGTTGACCACATCCTGAATCTACATGTCTTATGTGTACGCAGATAGTTTTCACAATAGAAGCACTGAATTTTGGATAGAGCCTTCTTATTACTTGTCCTTTCTTCTTTGTTACTTCAAACCTAGTCTGTCAATGTGTTGATTTTTATGCGGGAAAATTTTCATTCTTGAGGACCTGTTCTACTGATATAGATCAGCCTTAATATCTACCATTATTTCCTTCAATTCCTTCGGAGTCTTCCTGGCATGACCTTTGTCTTTTGAAAGGCGTGGCTAGAATCTTTCGAATTTTTAGTCCAGCTTTTTCATTCTTTAGAGTGAGAACCTGGTTCTTGAGACTTTCACTTTTCAAGTTCTCTCTTACTTCTTCCAAGACTGTGTTACATCCCGTGTTTTCACGCATTGAAAAGCGTGCGAGTTAAATGAAATTAGTAACGGAATATGAGGTTATTTCCCCAAGCTTATAGCTAGTTAGATTGATGGTATAGATGTGTCGTAAGGGTTAGGGGTTAAACGAATTGGAGAAAAATAAGTTTCGTCGAGGTTCAAAATTTATTTGAATGAAATACGGTCTAAGCTATAATACCCTGTATTTTTTTGCTGGGAAATTGAACCGTCCAATATGAGAAAATTTACTCGAGCCCAGAGGATTTGGTCATATTCAAGCATGAAAATCAAGAACTAGGTGTATACAAGGAATGAATTCTCGAAATGGTTTAAGACGAAAAAGTCTGACGAGGATGATCGCAAATAATATTTTGTGTGTACCAAAGGGGGTATGGACTAGTGCTATGTCACATGATCATGACAATGAGTATATGAAGTGTATTAAAAATGATTACCATTTAAGTGAATTGTGATCAGGGAATTAATTATGTGGGTTTTTGGTTAAATATTGGATTAGTGAGAGATTACTAACTAATTGATGAAAATCAAGAAGCTATATTGGGCTTTTGTTATTTAGGGCGTCAATAACAAGCTCTTGTGAACCCAAGAATTGGTATGTGGACTTGTCTTCAAATTCAAGAAGCCCAAGGATGATTTCAAGCCCAAGAAGCCAAGTTAAAATTATTTCCTTCTTAAATTAGGATTAGTTGTTTTCCTTGTTCTAGTAGGTTTTACTTTCCCCTTTCCTTATAGAATAGGGATTTTACTTTCCTTGTTTTTAGCTACTTCCTTTCTAGAGTATAATAGGGATTTGTAGTCATCAAATAAGAGACCCTAGGCCTATATAAAGGGTTCTTATTCTTTGTTAAACACTATTCACGTTTTTAGCATAAACCTAAGTTTTGTAATAGAGTTATTTTCTCCATTTCTTGTTCTTTATCCTTGTTTTTGGTTCCAAGCAAGGTGGTGATAGTCTTTATCTTGTTTTAAATAGCGTGTGGTATTTCTTTATCATGTAAGTTGATTTCAAGTGGTGACTTAGGAAATTTATTCGTTCTTGATCATTCAAGAACGCGTTTCTTGATTAAAATTTGTTCTAGTTCATATCCAGAACCCTAATTTTTTTTCATCATTCCGCCTTTAATACTTACTTGATTTAAACCATTCAATAGTTATTTTTATAGTTCAAATCGTCATCTTTGTCCTCGTCTTGATTTCACATAATTTCGAGAAGTATAGCCCGATTTACGTCCGTTTCTTGAATTCTGCCCATCAATCGCTTCAAGAATAAGATCCTGGTCGATTGGTTCTTTGTTAACTCGAAGAATCACATCACTAATTAGTGGAATTTGGATGAAAAATTAATATGGACACTACCACCCATGTGGCAGCAACTAACGTGACTAAGTTATTATAATGAAATGGATGAGTCAAAAGCACATAAAAGTGCATAGTGACACGTAGAGACAAGGAAAGGGACTCTTTGAATTACAATTCTATTCCTTTGGAAATTTACTATAGGAAATGGGATGCTGCACATTTGATATATATTCAATTTGATCCTCTCATCTTCAAATACTAGCAAAAAAAATAACGCTGGCAGAAACTTGAGAGGTTTTCTTAGTTGAGCCAACGTATGGTCTCTTAAGAAGGAAAGCAGTAACGTCTTCTTCCGTTAAGCGGATCGAAGGTTACTTCGTTGTGAAGTAAGGTAAAATAATAATATTTCTTGGCACATAAGGTAAGATTTACCTCCCTCTAGATGAATTTGAGTCAATTTTGATCATGGCGAAGTTGCTAAATGAGAAAGTACGGAAATTATACCGTAAATCATATTTGATGTTATTATTGGTGTTGTGTTGGTTGTACGAGAATTAATTCAAAGTGATTGTGGTAAATTAAGTATGGTTGTTGATTTGGAGGAATTGTAGAAACAGAGTAGATGCTGCCGAAATTCCACTAACCCGAATCATTTGTTAATATGCGACTTATGAAAGTTAATATGTGAGGTTGGTGGAAAATGACTAAGGACATATTCTTCGATATAGGTTGAGGAGCAGCTACGAGTTGATTTCTTGAGCCGTTGAGTTAAGACCAGGTATGTAAGGTTTCTTCCTTTGGCATGATTCTTGTTGTTATTCGTTCTATATATACTCCATATGATTCCATTCTTAGACGAGTAAGGTCTAAATGTTTCTTGTGATGGCTTATTGATATTGTACTCCTATTCTGTTCCGAAGAGAACACCCATAAGGTGTCAAATTGAGTTGTGTATATGGTTTTACTAATGATTTCGAGGAAATGAGTTTTATACTAAAGGAAGCATAAAGTTTGATTTTCAAAACCACTCCGAAGGGGGTGCGAGATTTTACTACTTCATTTCATTTACGATTTATGTTTACATTCCATAGTATCATCCCTTTGTATTGATATGATTATTTATTCTTTGGGTAGGGGAAATAAGATGAAATTGAGTAGAATATAAGTAGTAAGAATTTCATAACAATTCTACCCTCAAACCTGGAAGTATGTCCTCCTAAGTCTAGTGAGATACAAATTTGATAACTTTTTATGAAAGACTAAGGATAATAACTGGATTGTGATGAATTGATTAGTGACTTATGATTTGAATTAAAATTGATATTTGTGGATTAAGTTTGTGTTGATATGATGGTGATATTAAGCCGGAAGCGGCTGCCCGAAGGGGCCACCCTAGCTAAGCCAGAAGCAGCTGCCCGAAGGGGCCATCATTATTATGTCGAAAGCGGCCGTCCAAAGGGACTATTGTGATATTAGCCGGAAGTGGCTTTCCGAAGGGACCATTCTGTTAACATGTCGGAAGCAGCATGTGTATTGGATTGCATTATGTACTTAAAGATTGTTTTGAGACTTCGTGTGCACATTTATGTTTCTTCCAGCGAAGGCTGCAGGTATTAAGTTAGATTGTGATTTCTTCTCTCCTAAGTCAAATTATGATTATGACTATTTACCACCTTACATACTCAATACATTTTCCGTACTGACGTCCTTTTTCCTGGGGACGCTGTGTTCATGCCCGCAGCCCCAGATTCCTTGGCAGGTTAAGTGTATAGCTAGGATGCTTGGACATCAGCTGGGATTAGCAAGTTCCACCTCATTCTGGAGCTGTGCCGAGTCATGTATAGATATGTATGATTATGGGTATGTCAGGGCCGTAGAGACTTCTGCAGACAGTGTCCTGTTTATCGAGATGCCGCCAAAGTGATGTCAGTTGAGTCATTTGTGGATTTTAACAGAGTATGTATTTTAGATGATTTCAATTGGTTAGTATCCATCGTTTACGGCTAGGACTACTGGGGTATCTAATACCATCGCTCCCCTAGCTTTCGTCTCTTAGTGTCAGTGTCGGCCCAGCAGAGTGCTTTCGCCGTTGGCGTTCTTTCCGATCTCTATGCATTTCACCGCTCCACCGAAAATTCCCTCTGCCCCTACCGTACTCCAGCTTGGTAGTTTCCACCGGTTCAAATCCTGTCTCCACAACATCTTGTTTTGCAAAACTATTTTAAGGTTAACTCTGTTAACTAGTAATTAATTTAGTAATTAATTCCCGCCTTTCGCTTTTGGGGGGTGGAAGGAAAAAGGAAACGTAGGGGAGGGGTAAAATCATTTTTTATTTTTTGACTTAATTTCAGAAAAAATAAAAGAATAAATAAAAAGAGGGGCGAAGTGCTACAAAAGGAATACTGTTTTCCTTTATATTTATGGAGATAGGGGACATTATTCATATGGATATAGTAAGTCTTGCTTGGGCTGAAAGTTTTCATAATCGTTATAAAGATAATGATCTCTATTTGGAAAAGTTTTATGTTCTTAAATTTTTTTTTTGAAATGACAGGTTTTGATAGAGTGAATGTCTAGGGATTCGCTCGACTCTAATGAGAGTCGGGTGCCCGTCATGTCCTACTATTGTTACGGTGTGACAGATTGTGTGGCTCATCCGTAGAATAGTGTATTCTTGCATCAATTTATTCCTTTTAATGTAGAGATTTTCAAGGATGTTGAGGATAGTTTGAGCCACACTTTCTAGTTTGTTCCTAGAGTAAGTGGGAATATCATCCCTGACCTCTATGAAGTAGTTATTACTGATTTCTTTTTCATGTTCTGAATAAGAGATAATATTCTCTGCTGTGATGTTTTCTGAATCAGGTTCATCCTCGATATCTAAGGAATTGTCTTTCTCTTCTCCTAAGTGTGGCCGGTATTTACTATATATTTTGTTCAGTTGTGATAGTTTCCCCTGTAATATGACACTACCATACTGTCACAGCAACCCAAAATATATTGCCTCACCGGGCTACAACAACAACAACAAAAAGCATAGCTACGACGTGAGTACAGATAGCACTGTAATTGTATATAAGGCAGACAACATAACATCTAAAAATATTGAAGCTCATAATAGAGGCAACCGAAATATGGTCAAATAAGAATATCTAGAGGCTAGGAAACATTCTATAGAACAACATGTCAAGTCTTATCATTCTTATACCACATACGTCTTTTGCATTATGTATAATAACACTTGGGACCATGATACTTTATAGCTTTTGGATCAATGTATATTACACATGCTCTTTTAGTTTTTGGGAGAGTTTGTATATAAATAATGATATGCACAAGGGCCTCGGGATACTTACCCGTCTTCATAACATAATAGAGCCACAAGGGGAATCCGGGATACTCACCCCTCTTCATAACATAATAGAGACACAAAGGGCATTCGGGATACTCACCCGTCTTCATAACATGATTGAGCCACAAGGGGCATCTAGGATACTCATCCGTCTTCATATAACACATGAATAAATAAGCCACAAAGGGGCCATATAACACATAAGTTGTACCTTGGCATTTTGGGAATACATTATGTTATCTCTTAGGTTCGTTATACATGATTTATTATTTCCGTTATACTTGATAGGTGATTCACTCAGAACACCTGAATAGACATCTCAAATCAAGACAAATGGTTATTTCAAATAAAAGACTAATGTACATTTCAAATGGAGGCATATGGACCGTATAAGGTAACATGAAAGCTCGACACAATGGAGCAATAACAAGTGACAGAAACATATAACACATGGGATCTTTTGATATTTGTAGTTTAAGACCTCATAAGCTCATATAAGAAAATATGTGAGAGGGAGGTCGTGCCTTAGGTGGCGAAAGAGGATTTAGCCTTACATACCTCAATTCCAACATAGAATACTATGAAGAATTAATCCTCCTTATTAGAACGTTAATCTACAATGAAGGCAGATGATAAATCTAGTATTACCAGCTAATCAACAAGTTAAAAATACATTAAGCACATGACGAGCGTCAAGCTCACACTGTCCTCAAACGAATGGTGTATCACCACATCCTCCTTCTCTGTCTAATAACCACTTCACACGATCCTCTCACGAGATCGATCATACCCCCAAACTTCATAGCATATAAAACAGCCCCAAACTTCTCTATACAATAGGAAAAACTTGAACTCACGGCTTCCGTTCGCCATTCTGTGAGTCAAAAACACGTCTAGAATGCTCATACGAGATTACAAATGAAGGGGGAGGTGAAACCTTACCTTTACTGCTAAAACCCTTTGATTTATTTACTTTAATTCACCTTAAAGTAACATTTAAATAAATATAACCAGAGAAGTATCAATACAAGCACCATGTGATTAACATAGAAGAAGAACACCAGTTTAAACTTAGCATTAACTTACCTTGAAGCTTGAATTTTTAGTCCAGCCTTTTCATTCTTTAGAGTGAGAACCTGGTTCTTGAGACTTTCACTTTTCAAGTTCTCTCTTACTTCTTCCAGGATTGTGTGGCTCATTCGAAGAATAGTGTATTCTTGCATCAATTTATTCCTTTCAATGTAGAGATTTTCAAGGATGTTGAGGATAGTTTGAGCCACACTTTCTAGTTTGTTCCTAGTGTAAGTGGGAATATCATCCCTGACCTCTATGAAGTAGTTATTACTGATTTCTTTTTCATGTTCTGAATAAAAGATAATATTCTCTGCTTAATATTCTCTGCTGCGATGTTTTCTAAATCAGGTTCATCCTCGATATCTAAGGAATTGTCTTTCTCTTCTCCTGAGTCTGAATTGGTTATTGACATAGGTATTTCCTTGCGAATTCCTAGGGATTGATCATCCTATTCTTCATGACTTCCTGAAGCTTCTTCATAGTTTGTTTGAAGAGTATCCCATATTTTCTTTGCAGTCTTGCATCTGAGGATTTGATCGTGTATGGAAGGTGCAATACTTTAAATAAGAATTTTTTCACCTTTGGCATTTAGTTGAGTATCCTCCATGTCTTTCTCGTTTTATTTCTCACATATTTTGAGACCAGTTCCTTTACATTCATTGACCTGTGCCAAAGAAATTCTTGGACCATCTTGAATGATGTCCCAAACTTCTATGTCCCTGGCTATTATTTTGTCCTGCATTATTGGCTTATACCATTGGTAATATTTTCCATTCAAGCATGGTGGTCTTGTGATTGGTAGAGCTTCTTGACATTCTTGAGGTGCAACGTTCTATAATCTTTTAAGGTGCCAACCTTTATAAAAAGATCTAGCTATGATACCAATTGTTAAACCGGTTACAACCTACACACTCAAAGAACCTGTTTTTTTGAGCAACCATGTAAAAAAGTAAAGTGCGGAATAATTAAATCAACACAAGTATTTTTGCATGAAAAACTCCTTGCTCAAGGGAGAATAAACCACAATCTACCCCTGTAGGAATTTTCCGAACTCTTTCACTAAACTCAAGCAACTTTTAAGGTTACAATGACTTGTACACCTAAGGAACTGCTTCAAACAATCTTTGCCTCAACTCTCTCTTCCTCAACAATTGTTGGCTCTCTCTCTACTCACTCTTCATTGGCTCTTCGAAAACACCTATTACAATTATTAGGATTGTAAATAGATGGAACCACAAGAAACCTAACTATTACAACTCAAGAACTAAATGATAAATCTTGATGGGAACAAGTTCTTTGATGTTGTTCTAGTCGGTTCCTTCGAAACTCCGGTGTTTACTCCCTCTCAATATAGATGTCTCTCTGTCTTTGGTTGTGGTCGAGCTCCAAAGTTTTTTGATGTGCTTTATTTATAGGAGTGAACAACTGCCTTCGATTCTCCAAATCCATCGAAGATTTGGTTTCATCAATTGTATGAAAGTCAATCCTTGTTTGATATAGATTTTCTTCTTTCTTTCTTCACACGTATTCGACAAACCTTCTTCTATTACCAAGCCAATTTCATGTGTTCAATTTATGGTAATATTTTCATATCTTGAGATCCAGTTCCTTAGAGAATTGAAATGAGACAAATTCTCAATTCTCCAAGTCTGCATGAAACAGCTTCTTCTTGGCAGTCTCCAGTTCCTCTTTAGTTGTGACTCTTTACCAGTTCCTTTTGGAGATCTGTTTAGGATTTGGTTCTTCAACATCTTCCTTCAATCTTTCTTGTACTTGATTGTCATTTGTACATTGTTTGTCCATGATCAAAACTTCATTTAGCCTCTGAACTATTATTGAGACTACAACATGTCACCAAGAAAAATAATTAGTGAAGTGGAAAAAGAATAATCACTCAAGCAATCAAAGGGGTAAATTTTTCTATATTTAATCTGCAAAAAATTACCTCTAAGCCAAATCAACTGTAGAAGCTCATTAACAAAATAATATTACTGAGAACTGAAGGTCTCTGGAGCAATATTTTTATTCTCAAAAGAGTTCTTTTTATATCCAAAACAAATGGTCTCTCTCTCTCCCTCCTTGTTTTGGTTCTTAAAAATATTTTTCCAGTAAATAATTGGATTTATAGGAGGAAAATTAGATTAACTAATTTTGTTGTGAGCATACCTACAAAATATTTTTGGAGCTTTCACCAGACAAATTGAACATCGCTGTTAAATTTATATTCAAGTATCCCATTTTCATAATCATCATCTGAAAATACTATTTGTAGGTAAGACAAATTTGTAGGACTTTACCTACAGAAAAATAAATAATACTAATCGACAGTGCCACTGGTTGGTAGGACAGTGTTGTTTCATCTATGTCGACTGGTTCTTATTGGTACTTTAATCTTGATGCAATGCAGCACGTGATTAAAAACAAACTATCTTTTTTTCATTATGACATTACTGCTTTATCTAATTAAACACACACATATTTTCATAAATAAATGTAGTACATTCTACAAGAAAAGGGTTTAGAATTTTGCTCCACATATTTATGTTGAATTTGTTTCTTGAGTTGTATTAGATCTGTTGGTTATGTTATTATATTTATGAGTTGAAGTTGCATGATCAGATGCTTATGTGTGAAAGCTTATTAATTAACTTGAGTTATTGAATTGATATGACACAATATTGTTGGAATATAGTAAAGTAATTTGGTCCTATGCACCAATCATGACCAGATTTTAGATCATGACATTTGTATATTGTACGTAAAACTCAAGCTAAGTATAGTGACATTTTAGTAGTGAATTGTCAAATACATTAAAATCGATTTTCGTGGGATCTTGATTATCACAATTTATCTAATAGAATACATTTATTAGAATTTATATTTCCTGGCATTAGTAAAATCATTTACGTTTGAGGTCACAGGACTTGTTTCTTGTAGTTTATATATACATCCAAGCAGCCTTACTAACCATGTAAAAGATGGTGATTATACTGATGAGTTAACAAAAATACCATTATAACATTATTCACCCCCCCCCCCCCCCTCTCCCTCTCGTAGGTCTTCCAAGAGGAAAAAAGAAAAAGGAATTGAAGACAGAAAATCGAGGTTAAAAAAAAAATAGAAAGAAAATACACAAACAATTAGATCCCATTCTTCGATGAAAAAAATAGATCTCTCAAGTCTTGACAAACAAACAAATAGATCTCAACTTTTTTAAGCAACCAGATATCTTCACTTTTTTTGCCATAATATTGGAAGTATTTCAAGCAAAGTAAAATCAAGTCGTTGTAATGTATATTCCGAGATTTGATGTACATCCAAATATATGGGGCTTCTCTTTCCAATCTTTAGTAACGACACTTATTTTTCTTGCGGGAAAAGAGAATAAACAGCCAATGATAAATTCCATTATAAGAGTATAAAAGGATGCAAGTAAAAAAATTCAAGCATCATTCATTACATATATATGTACCCTTTTAGCTCTTCAAGTTGGAGTGTATTATGAGCATTTTGAGCTTCCAACATTACCTGATATTAGTGGAAATCATCAAGAATTATCATTTAATGACAAGATAAAATTAAATGGTATTAGGAAGTAATCAAATTTTGGTTGATCGAATTACTCCCCCTTTTTTTTGAATCTCCAACTACTTTCAAATGATAGCTTTACTAATAATCAATACTGTAATGAGGATGTTTAATTTATTGATAAAGTTATATCATCATCGTCATCCTCATACCTATTAAGAGCAGTGAAATACTTGTTAATACCTAATAAAAAATTTATAAACGAAAATAAAAAAGAAAAATTGTAGGGCAGTAAAGCTTGTACGACATATTAGTTAGGTGAAGGTTAAGATTTTCTTACGCAATGCAATAATTTTGCACTAATAATTCTCAATTTTTGTATATGTATTTTTCTATGGTCATGGGTGCAATACACATGCTGGCTTTAAATATTTATTTAAATATCTCAATTTTTAACTAACTTAACAAAAATTAAGTAGGCGTTTGGCCATAAGAATTATTCACTTTATTTCGGAATTTTTTTTTTCACTTTTTAGCGTTTGGCCATAAGAATTTCGAATATAACTTGAAGTTGTATTCCGGAATATCAAAAACTCAAAAAACTTATTTTTCAAAAAATTTCACTTTTTTACAACTACATTTCACCAAAAACTACAATTTCAAAAACTATGACCAAATACAACTCCAACTTCAATTTTTTTTTTTTTCGTTTCTATGGACAAACGGGCCTAAGTAATGCTTACAATAATAAAAATTATAAGAATTACAATAGATTATGGTAGTCCCATGTGATAACCGTACAGCCAATTTTTTGTCCCCTAGCAAAAAGAGAAACAAAGGAAAGAAAAAGGGTTTAAGGGAATCACATAAAAGGGGACAATGAACTTTAAGAAACACAACTTAGGGCATAAATTAGTGAGTTTTTGGACAAGGGAATAACGTACATGACATCTCTCTCTCATGTTATTTTCAAGTAGAAAAAATGATTAAATTAACTCTTTACTGTCCGTAATTGAATAACTTTACCCTCTATTTAACTTTTGATTTAATATTACCTTTGTTACGAGAAAGTCTCATTTTTATCTTTGTCCCTTAACAGAATTCAAACTTAAAGGGTAATTTAAATCATATTTAAAAGTAGAGGGGTAAACTTGAATTATTTTGTCGATTTTTTCTTTTGAGATATAGAGTACATTCATATCATGTTGAAGCTTTTTAGTGGTAAAATAAATAAATAATTTGCTAACGTAAGAGCACGAATGGACCAATAATCGTGTAACAAATGACAAATTTGAACGTCTCTATTGTAACGCAAATGTGCATTATTTTGACACTTAACAAGCAAGACGGTTAGAGCTTTGTCCAAAGTTTAGTAACAAGTTAAAAGGATTCGAAGTAATAGGGTACATCAATTTTTTTTTTTGAGTTTTTTGTCTTTCATTTGGTTTCCGATATAAATTTTGGGGCTTTGATTAATTCGAATTTATGCCGTGTAAATTCATTACAATAGAAAGACATTCTTATCAAGATTTGTTTTTTTCATAAGGCTTGAATCAGAAATCTCTCTTGGATAAAACCCTTACACACATGTAGAGAGCTAAAAATCGTGATTGTTGTTGAACCAACAAAAGTCTTATTTAATCCCCACTTTGTTTGTCGAAATTAGGTAGATCTATTAAATATCACTATTTATGTTTAGATTATTTCATTATCTCCTCAGCCATCGATCAGAAGCTATATGTATTATTACAATCTCTCGATCTGAACATATATTTTAGAAAGGAAAAAGGTGTAAATATATCTTTCAACTTTGGGATTTAGAATATATATACCCTTCGTTACAAAAATGGTGTATATATATTTTAGAAAGGAAAAAGGTGCAAATATATCTTTCAACTTTGGGATTTAGAGTATATACCCTTCGTTACAAAAATGGTGTATATATACTCTTGCCATTACACAAATGGAGCAAATAATACTCTTTTTTGCTGCGGATTTGTTTTTAAAATCATTTAGCTTGTTATTTAATTAAGAAAATGCCACGTGGCTTAAAAAAAATAAGTCTACTCATTCTTTTCTAGACTAATTTTTTAAAGCCACGAAGTAAAATTTTTTCTAGTGGATCGGGTCTGGTTCGTTTAAAAAAATGGATAGACTTATTTTTATTAAAGCCACGGAGAAATTTTCTGAAAATGAACTAGAGAATCCACTAGGAAAAAATTGTCACGTGACTTAAAAAAATAAATCTACTCACGAAAAATGGGGAGACCTATTTTTGACTTTTTTAAAAAAAAAAATTCGTCAACGAAAATGGTATATTTACACCATTTGTATAACAACAGAGGTATATATGCATCACTTTTTTAATAAGAGGTATATCCGTTATGAATCGCAAAGTTGAAAAATGTATTTGTAGCCCTTTTAGAAAAGAGCCTCACAATTTTATTTCCAAAGCTTTAGTTCCCCTCTCAATAATTTTTATTTTCCTTCTTTCTCTTCTCTCTTTAATAAAACCTTACACGTGTGTGCTTCTTTCATGTCTTTCTAGAAAAAACATGCGTGCCTCAAGCCAACTCATGATACTAAATACCCTAACATGGGGTTGGAATCTACCGAGTCCGGAACCAAAATGGCCCCAAAAAAATATTTTGAACCAAAATACCCCAACAAAAAAATAAGTTACCAAAATGCCTTTAGTGCAGTAAATTACTACGCTAAAGCACTTAAGGGGAACGGCTGCGTTAAGTGCTATAGCGTAGTAATTTACTGCGCTATAGTGCATCCTCTTATTTTTTCGGCCCTTTTGGTTAACCCTTCTTCCATTACACTTTTTAATGTATTTTGACCATAGATTAATCATGCCTCGGGACCCCGAAACTTCAATATTTTATATAGGACCCTACTTATTTTTATGCGATTAGTAAGGTAGGATCAACACATCAAGGATAAGAAAATCTTCGGATAACCGTTTTAGTGGTTGAAAAGTGCTCGAACGCCATTTTCGTCTGAAGGCTTGGTGTCATTAGTTTTAAGTTCTTTACGAATATTTAAACTTGTTCATTAATAATTAATTTTTTTTAGTCAAAATGGCAGCATTCAAAAAAAAAAACTTAATTAAATTGCATCATTCATTCATAACCTTGAGTGGATGAAAATACTTAACATACTAATTAATGAGAAAACCAAACTTATTAAAATACAATCATCAAAGTAAGAAAAAAACTTAAAAAACATTTATCAATTAATGCCCTTGAGTTGATCTTTTGCCACCACCGCTAGATGTGCCACCACCACTAGAGGTACAACATTTTTAATCATCATCAGAGTACAAGTCCTCAATATCGTCCTCCGAAAAATATTGGCGGTTTCTTAAGACACATCTTGTTTCAGTAGCAGATAGTTCTCTACCGGTTGATGATGCTTGTTCTTCGGCCAACTGTAGCATGTAAAATCTACATCGTCTTGCCAGCATTCTGTTGCTTTCTTTTCTAATCCTTTGCACGGCAAGCTCGCAACTTTCTGGACCTACTTGAGGCATGGTTAAGGAGTACCTTGTTGGGATTGAAGCGTTGAGATTTTCCAAGTCACGAACAAGACATTCTGATTCAGCAAGCCGATGTGACCATTCTCGGCGTAAACCGCAATAATATTCCCGCGGATCTGAATATTTCACACTGCAGAAATCATCATTACGCTCTATAAGATGGTGGGGATTTAGCTCATCTAGTTTGAAATCACTGGTATTGCTCGAAAAACTACTATGATTTGAACTCTCATCATCACTGCTATTTGGTTCTTTTGGAAGGAGTAAAGACCAAGGTGAGTTTCTACTACTCGACATTGAATATGGTGTAGTCTAATAACAAAAGAAAGGGCTACTTATATAGTTGCAAACCCCCAAGTACCCTGGGGGGAGGGGGTCTTTATGACCCTACCTACTTACCTCATTGTAAGAAAAATATTAATCTTCATCGGACATTTCACAGTCCGAATCCCACTTGGATCTAAATCTTGTGCTACCATGTATACCATATTCTACCCTATAGTAACGTATTTGCATCCGATTGTTCTCTTCACGAAAACGATTAAGAGCCAAATTAAACTTTTGTGGAGTTCCGCGAGACATTGACATAGCACGTTTTTTTGGGCGTTTAAGCCCTACTGACGCTAACTTGTGCTCCAGTGCTTCAGCTTCCCTAACACGCCAATCTCACTCCTCTCTCATTTTATTATTGTATTCTCGATTGAATCTGTCGTTAGGGTTATTTGAGTAATGAAAATCATCATCACCTAGTTCCCAGGTCCTACCCATTGTTTCAAAGATGTTTGCTGGAGTGAATGATATAACACGATTAATATCTCTAAATTGGTCAAAAATGACATCGTAACTCAATTTTGTGTGGAATGTTGTGTTGGTAAGTTATTCGTCAAATTACGTTATATAAATTTTGATTCAAATCATGACGTTTTTTTTGTTTGACAGTTGAGGTGACAATAAGATGTGCGGCATAGCGCAGTAAAATACTGTGTTATACCGGTATAACGCATTAAATTAATGCGTTATTCTGACATAACGCATTATGTTACTGCGTTGTGAGCCTTCTGTGACAGAATAACGCAGTAATTTACTGTGCTATTCTGCCATAACGCACTTATTTCATGCGTCATGCAACACTTTATACACTTATTTGATTTGACGTAACACTGCAAGACACTGTAATTGCATGCATGCGTTGGTTCTATCTATATTCAAACTTCGAATCCTATTAATACCGAGTTCGTAAAGCATAAAATTCTAAGTTTCAACTAGTTTTAGCATTTTGTATTCCTCCTCAATTATTCAAAATATATGGCAGATGTTCCAAGAATTAAAGTTTCTTTATTCTGGGACGGACAAATTATATTCAAGGAAAATAATTTGCGATACGATTCTCCCCCAAAATACCATGTTAAGTTTCCACTTGACTTAAAATTCTCAAAACTACTCCAAGCCTTGTATAATAGACTACAAGTTAGTAGAAGTGATTTTGATCTCAATATAATTGGAAAATATCTAGTGTCATTTACGCCGCAAAGTGTAACTAGTTATGGACAGTGGTACATTCAGGACGATGATTCTTTGACTGATTATTTGAAGGCGCCTTATAATTATAGGAAATGCATAACTTTAAACGTCCTTGAAATGTATATAGAGAAGGTGTCCATTAATCGACTTGAATTCATGGCTAGGGCTCCTCAGGAAGCCCGAAATAGACCTCGTCGGGAAGCCCCGTCTATAATTAAGGCCGAAGTCACTCAAGCGGAACCTACTTATCAACACAATTACCCTGACATAGTACTTATGAAGGCATTTTGACGAGCCAAATGCCTCTGGATAGTTTAAGTCAGCAATTTGACGGGTAGTGGTAAATATTCAGTTTTTACAATATTATTATTATTATTATTATTATTATTATTATTATTATTATTATTATTATGTGTAGTGGCACTTGAATGCTACTAATGATGTCGATTATATTATTTAGGGGTTATACACATGATATGGATCATATCGGACGGTCTCCTCAATCGGGATGGAGGAATCAGGTTGGAACATCCTCAGCCTATCCAACAACTCAAAGCGACGGTCCTTCCTCAAGTTTCGGTGCAGTTGATTACTATTGGTATGTCTATTTTTTTAACATCAATAGTGTTATTTGATGTGTAGTAGTTAAAACACCCTAATTTCTTATGTAGGGAGAATGTGGTGGTTGCACCAAATTATAGGCAAAGGCCTGCTATGGATGGTCCGGATTATCCGAATTATATAGTGACATCATCTAGCGATAGTGAGGAAATACCTAATGCCGATGACAGTGACGATGAGCAAAGTGACGATGAGATTGAGGTTGGAACTAATCCTCAACATCAAGTAGAATTGTTGCAAGACATGATGGACAGTCCGACACACTAGGAGGAACTGAATTCACAACAACCATTTCAACAACAAGAGTCGCCTCCGGTTCAGCCGCAAAGCCAATTTCAAGAGTCGACGCCGATTCAGTGGCATTCCGATGAGATCCCCTATCTTGATCATCTTCAAGGTCGCCCAGATGCCTTTGTCTTTACTAGGGAGGATGATTATATTCGGCGAAGTTTGTGGAAAGAGCCAGTGGATCTTTTAAAACAAAAAGCTCATATTGAAAAAGGGATGATTTTCAGCTCGAAAAAATCATTGCAAAGGGCTGTTAAGATTTATTGCATCCAGGGGATGAGGGAGTTTAAATTTGACGATTCCACACGAAAAATTTGGTGATTGGTCTGCAAGCGAAAATATCAAGGCTGCGAATGGATGCTCCGTGGTAAGGAAACTGCTGAAAAGATGTAGACTATTTCAAAGTTCTACACAAAGCACACTTGTGATATGGGTGACCACCCAGATGATCATTGCAATCTAGATACCAATATGATTGCTCGTGTGTTAGTTGGCAACATTGCAAAAAACCCAAGGTATCCCCTTCGCCTATGTTCATTTTATTTTTGGTGTTAATATAATGTTCCTCGTTGCTATATGCTGATATTTCAACTTTTTCAGGTACCCTATTAAAGATTGTATTACAGCCATCCTGAAAGTATATAGCAAAACTGTTACTAGGAGGAAGGCGTATCTTGGGTGTAGGCGTGCACATGAGATAGTGTACGGCAATTGGGAGGGCTCTTTCAAGAAGTTGCCGAGATACATGGCGGCTCTACAACACTTCAATCACGATACTGTTGTTGAATGGAAACTCAAATCGAAACCTGGTGTGCCCGGTCATATTTTTGATTTTGTGTTTTGGGCATTCAAACCATGCATTGATGGCTTTGCTCGTTGTCAGCCTGTAATATCAATTGATGGAACACATGTTGTTACACCTCGAAAAAATCCTCCGTTGTTGTCCAAGTGAATGGACCCGCGAGGAGTACGAGTATCTGATGTTTTCATGAGTAAGAAATAACATTTGACGACCCTAAGTAAGATTCCGAAGGCAATTGCAATAAGAGATAGGTTATGCTCCATAATGAATAATTATAGGTTTTGGAAATGTGAAAAGTTGCAGGTTTGCATTCTAGCCAGTTGGTCGTAAAGTGAAATACGAACCGTAAAGTGGTATACGGTCTGTAAACTGCCATGTCGTATTTTGGCTTTCAAAACTTCAACTTTCTGCCAAATGATCAAATGGTTAAATACGACCTGAAATACGGACCGAAAAGTGGTTTACGGCCCGTAAACCGTGATCGTAAATCACCATGTTTCAGCCTGAGTTTCTGGTTCTGATATGATTAAATACGACCACGAAGGACGGCCCATAAACTGGAATACGGACCGCAAACCAAGTTTACGACCACTGTGCACTTCAAATCAGATTTTTAAGTCATTAAATAAGGGGACCAAGGCTTATTTCATTTCACTTCTACATCACACCCCTTCTCTCTAGAACATCTCTCTACATATATTCCACAAGAATTCAAGGATATTTGGTTATCAACAACATAAATCAAGGGAATCAAGTGTAAGAAAACCATCAAGATCATCCAAGGTCAAGAAATCCAAATGGAGATAAACTAGGGTTTTGCTCAAAGTGGAGTATTATCAACTAAAGCTTGTTCCTACAACATTTAAGGTAAGATTCATGATATTTCTATGTTGTTTAAGGTAGTTAAGAGTTGAAATACTTGGATTGTAGAAGAGTATAGAAAAATGAGTCATGAATATGGAATAGTGTCATTTTGAGAAATAGTATGAATTGAGCTATGGGTCTTGATGTATTGTGATGTAAATACGATATAAATGATGTTGAGAACATGAGATGAACAATGTATGTAAATGGACGTCGTGTGTGTTATGGCCATGGTTATGGATGGATTGAATGTAAGTCTAGAAATATGGATAATATGAATGAGTAATGGCTATTGTTATGGCATCGTGAATTTATTATTGATGTTTAGGAGTTGAGATACGTTATGGAGGAGATGCTGTCCGATTTTCTCTATCTTTAGTCATATATGCTAGCTATCGATTCTAATGATAGTATGACTTCAACGAAGGTAGAAACGCTAGCATTGGAGGAGGACGCGCAAGTGTAGAATAGTGCAACGGAAAGGTATGTAAGGCTAACCCTTATAAGGCATGGTTCTTTGGCCCAACATCTAAATCTTCTGTAAGAGTATGATATCGTTCAATTGATTTGATAATGTCCTCGTATAACGAGTACGCCTATAAAGATGGATGTGACGAATGACAATGATAGTGATAATGATATCGACGACGACAATGATGAAGATGATGATAATGACGTTGATAATAATGAAGCTTATGAGCTATTATGTATATGTATCTATGAGTGACTATTATAGAGCCCCGAGCTTATGAGGCCGGGTATGATATGTAAATAAGTATGTATACGATTACGAAACGTGCGCGCACCTCTGCAGATGGTACGGATAACCGTGACGCCTTGGTAGGGCCAGGTAGATATAACCCTGAAGCCTTGGTAGGGCCAGGTATGAGTAACCTTGAGCCTTGGTTAGCCAAGTATGTATGAAACACCGATCCTACGGGGTCGGGTATGCTATGTAAATGTTGTGTATATGATATGATTATGTATATGACGTGAATATGAATATGATATGACTATGTATATGAATGTGAATAAGGGCATGTATACGAATCCGAGCACAAATATGGTACGGGTACTATTATGGAATACGGATAATGATGTATGTACACAAATACGTATTAGCAACGGAAAGTTCCTATGAAAGACAAGTAAGTGCATACGACGATGATATTGCCATATCCTATTCTATGCTATTTCTTGTGTTGCTATTTATGCTTCTATATTGATATTGATCATGCTTTACATTTTCAGTACATTCTTCGTACTGACCTCCTTTTGTTTGTGGACGCTGCGTCATGCCCGCAGGTGCACAGGGAGACAGGCTTGATCCATAGCTGCTTACTCAAAGATTACATAGCAGAGCTCCATTTCATTCGGAGCCATAGCTATTGGGTACTTATTCTTTTGTGCACATAATTATGGGAATAGCGGGGTCCTGTCCCGCTCATGTGATATGTTATACTCTTCTTAGAGGCTCGTAGTCACGTGTATATGGTTAGATATGTCTAGCCTTGTCGGCCTATATTTTGTATATCATTTTGATAGCCTCGTCGGCTCATGTACGTTGATGTGGCATAGATGCCAATTATGATATAAAGGCATTGTCGTCCAATGGGACTAGTATGATGAATGAATAGATATATATGTTTAATTGTATGGTTCACCTAGATGTAAGCATAAGTGTAATTTAAGGGGCGCCCGGGTGTGCTAGCACCGGGTGCTCGTCGCGGCCCTCTAGACGGGTCGTGACAAAAGTGGTATCAGTGCGCGGTTCAGTCCTAGGGTGTGTCTACGAGCTGTGTCTTGTAGAGTCTTGGTTATGGGTGTGTTGCGCACCACACTTATAAACAAGAAGCTGCGGACATTTTGGGAATAAATGATCTTCTTTCTTCATAAGAAATCGTGCGATAGAGCTGTGATATAAGAAATTCTTGTTCCTTAATCGTGTGTTGTGTATTTCAGAGATGCCCTAAAAGAGAAAGGCTACAGCGGCCCAAAAGGGCAAGACGGTGGTAAAAGCGGGCTTAAAGAGCACCGCCACCGGTAGTAGAAGAAAGTGAGTCCCAGAGTGCGGCTCAATCTCAGTCCTCCCGGACAGTGCCTATTACTGAGGAGCGTGAGGGAGCCTCAGCCCCAGCTCCAGCACCTCCAGCTCCTCCACCGGATGCTTCGGGCTAAGATGTGAAATAGGCCATACATTTGTTTACTCAGTTAGTTGCGGCCCAGACTCAGAGGCAAAGTTCAGGGCAGGTGATAGGGCTGTTAGTGCAAGGGCCCGTGACTTCATTACTTTGAACCCTCCGGAATTCTTTGGATCAAAGCCGGAGGAGGACCCTCAGGATTTTATCGATGGTATGTTGAGGACACTCCGATTGATACATGCTTCGGACACCGAGTTGGTGGAGCTAGCGTCGTATAGATTAAGAGATGTCTCGATACAATGGTATACGGTATAGATGGCTTCACGGGGAGCCAATGCACCTCCCTCGGTATGGCAAGAGTTTGTTGATGTTTTCCTCCGACACTATATGCCTCCAGAAGTTCGGCGAGCTAGGGCCGATAAGTTCTTGAACTTGAGGCAAGGTAGTATGAGTGCCCTAGAGTATAGTCTCCGCTTTAACTCCTTGGCTAGGTATGTTTCAGCCATGGTAGCGGATATGGGTAATCGGGTACACCGATTTGTGAAGGGCCTAGGGCCACACTTGATGGATAGATGCTTGACTGCGTCCCTTTAGGATGGTATGGATATTGCGCGCATTCAGGCCCATGCTCAGAACTTAGAAGAAAGCTTGCAACAGCAAAAAAGTGAACACGAGCAAGATAGGGGCCATGGTAAGAGGGCCATATCTTCAGGTCCGATGAGTGAGTTTAGAGGTGGGCACTGATAGAAGATGTCTAGGCACTCAGGCTATTCTATGACTAGTGCGCCCCCGCGGTTTTCAGGCCAGAGATTCAGATCTACTCATTCCGGGCCGAGTCAGAGTTATTCGGGGTCTCAGTTTAGAGATTATTCGGGTCAGGCAAGGCCACCCGTACTACGATGTTCCCAGTGTGGGAAGTTGCATTGGGGTCGATGCCGATTGGGTTCGGATGTTTGCTATTCATGTGGTCGACCAGGCCATATCATGCGTGATTGCCCCTCCGTTCATGGTAGAGGTAGGACCCAACCTTCAGGGTCGATAGTCGAATCTTCAGCATCTGTACGCCCTATGGGGCCAGGTTCACATGCGCCCGTCGGCCATGGTAGAGGTAGAGGGAGAGCTCCCAGTTCCAGCAGTCCTCAGCACCGTGTTTATGCTTTGGCTGGACGCCAAGACCTTGAGTCTTCCCCTGACGTGGTTACAGGTATAATATCGGTATTATCTCATGATGTATATGCTTTGATTGATCCGGGCTCTACCTTGTCATATGTTACTCCGTATGTTGAGGGTCGATTTAGAGTCGAACCGGAGTCGATTAAACCTTTTGAGGTGTCTACACCAGTGGGTGAATCAATAATAGCTAGCCGAGTATATATGTCACACCCTAATATCCCTAGGGTGTGATGGGCACCCGGCCCTATATCCGGAGCCGAGCGAACCCACAGACTCTTATTACACACATATTTTCTTTGGATTCTGAAATCAAATAAAAGTGAAATACATAGTAAGCTTTCAAAATCTTTCTTCTATCGATGTTTTCAAATCAGGCAAAATCTGTAATCATATAGATTTTATCACATAATACAGAATGACATATCGGCTGATGGAGCCGCTTACAAAACTGACATACTATACCCACGTCTCTGTCTGCAAAGTCTCTAACTTCGAACAAAACATCATAACACATAAACTCTGACTCGGCAACACTCCAGGAGTAAATGGAGCTCGCCAATCCTGCTGAAACATCTTCTACTCATCTGTATGTACCTGCGTGGCATGAAACGCAGCCCCCGAAGAAGAGGGGGTCAGTACGGAATATGTACTGAGTATGTAAGGCACGAAATATAGAAAACAGAATCATAATCGGAACAACGGAACAAAAGTAAGTACATTAGCCAGAAAAACCAAGGAGCTTATTTTCCAAACGCAACTCATGTATACCGATGTCACATGTCAGAAGGAGTACAAAAAATGAGTAAATCGTCTAGAGTGTCAGAATACTTACTTTCCAAACACAGATCATACGTGCTGACCTCATATGTCATCATATACATATACATATAACAGATCCCGACCCTCTAGTAAGGGACGCGGTGGATGGACTCCTTACGTATGCTGACATCATATATCACAGATGCATACAACAGAACTCGGCCCTCTGGTAAGGGACACGGTGAACAGAATCATCAATGCATGTCAGAATCATATATCACATATGCATATAACGTGCCCCGGCCCTCCCGTAAGGGACGCGGTAAATCATATGTCATGTATCATATATGCATGTAACGTGCCCCGGCCCACTTTTGCGGGACGCGGTGAATAAATCATGTGTCATCCTGGCCACCACCCCGTCATCACATCATAATGTCATCATATCATATATAACATGCCCCGGCCCGCAAGTGAGAGGGACGCGGTGAACAATGCAGAGAAGTACGCACGAGAACATATCCTGGCCCGGGCTCAGTGAAAGACATACGGAAGCTCGCACAAACAGAGTAGTGCGAAACTGTATGCACACAAATCAAGACTCGATAGTCCAGTATACTTACCGACACCTGAAGGCTCAGAAACAAGTTTCGGGTCAATCTGACTTAGTATAAGAAAGTTATGAGCGTTTGAAGTACAGAACCTTCTACGAACGTTTCAGAAGCCATTTTTGGAAAATCAAAGCCATGATCATGTCAAGTACCTTTCGGATATCGTTATGGATCAAATCAAATGGAGCTTTTGGGGCCATGTATACATATCAAATTATATCGAAGACTCGATGGAATAATCGAACGAACTATTATTTGAGAATCAAGACATTTGTCATACCAAATATCATTTGAATGCCACTCAGAAACATATCAAACATCATAAGCACATCGAGAGCCATAGGGATCATAGTCATATATCAAACCGATCCGAGACCATATACCAAAGTTAGGGACATTAATACTTACGGAATTCTTTTAGGAACAGAAACTCTTTGAACGCTTCAGAAGCTTTCTTTGGAGAATCAAAACAATAGTCATATCAGTAGCTTTTCGAATCTCATTATGGATCAAATCAGATAGGTATTTTGGAACCACATACGTATCAAAACATAGCAGACTGTTTTCAAAAGTCGAACACATTAATTCTTACAGAACTCTTTTAAGAACATATCAAAAGTACATACGAATCATAAACAAGCTCGGAATCACAGAATAGAGTAACCCCAATGTGCATATCGACATCATACCTTACTTAGCTCTAGGACATGCCAAAGAAAGAAAAGGGTAAGCCTTACATACCTGCTCCACATCCTATTAGCTACGCTTAATTGTCCAAGCTTGTCAGTCTACATTCAAATAATTCACACAATCATTAGATTCGTCATCATATACTTGCCTCAGTTTCTCAAATAAGTTCACTTATAATCTACCGAAATTTCGGCAGCATTTCCCCTGTAAGTATACCATCCCCGAGAATCTAACTCGGCCAAATGATCAATCAACAATCCGAGAGTTTAACTCGGCCAATTTATCAATAACAATACCAACAATCATATCTTCCAACTTCAACAATTATTTCAAAATACATTCTAACATTAACAACCCTTGTCACAATTCCATGGCATCTCATTTATATTCAATTCATAATTGTTCACATATTCAAATACTAATCCGAAACCATTCAACAATATTCAAGAACATTTCAACCACCCGCACAACATTTCAAACGACCCAACCAATACATACACTACCCAAACTTCACAACACAACATAACCAACAACAACACATTCTTTTCTTCCAAATTCATAAACTCCACCAACAATCTACATTAACAACTTCATGCATACAAATATAAGAATTCATGCTAGTGTCACATTATCTTCCACAACAATACCACAACGATTATAACTTCACTTCAAGCCACTAAATCCTCATTTTACATCATAGAATCTATTACAACAACCATTGAAATACTAAGTAAAGTTAGTTCATCACTTCCACACAATACAAGCACCTATACGGCCACATTCCAACATACATATTTTCATGAATTTCATCCGTTTTTACATGCTACAATACTTCACAAATCATCTATAACACATGAAAGGAGGGGTTAAACCTTACCTTTATTCTTTGACTCCTCTTATTCGGCTAGAGCTTCCATCTTGCACCATGAGTACTTTGCTTGTTCCAACAACCACTCCATGTTAGTTAGGACCTTCAAATTGGTTGAACTACTAGGAGAAATAATTTTTTGATCAAGATTTTTGGTCTTCCATTTCTCCCTCTCTTGGCCGAATAGGCTATCTTTTTTTTTTGCTCTCAAAGTTTCTTGAAGTTTCTTATGTTGAAGATGATTTTGGTCATCTTTTAGTTGTATATATTAATTCCCATATGGGCCTTGGCCCATACCAAGTTGGCCGGCCACTTATGGCCTTTTATTCAAGCCCACTTTTTTTTTTTTTGTTGTATTTTGTCTTGCAATTCATGAAAATTATTTTCCTAATTCCAAATTTGCCCTTAGCCTTCCTCAACACTTTTATGAGCTATCTTGCGAAATTCCCTTTTTACCCTTAGCCTTTCTCAATATTTTCATACTAATAAACAACTTGTTCATTAAAATAACTTGGAAAGTAGTCTTGCCCTTAACTTCTCGCAATTATCCCGAATTATCCGGACGTACAAAATACGGGCTATAACAATATAGAAATTGTGTAATTATTATTTGTGATCGTCGTACCATGATTGATTTTCATGAGCTAGAAATGGTGGATTTTGATGTTATTATGGGCATGGATTGGTTGGCTTCTTGCTATGCCAATGTTGATTGTAGAATGAAAATTGTTCGTTTCCAATTTTCGGGAGAACCAGTTTTAGAATGGAAGGGGAATACGGCGTCACCAAAAGGTAGGTTTATTTCCTATCTAAAGGCAAGGAAGATGATCACGAAAGGTTACATCTATCATCTAGTTCGGGTTCAAGATGTAGAAGCTGAATCGCCGACTCTTCGGACAGTTCCCGTAGTAAACGAATTTCCGGATGTGTTCCTGGAAGAGCTTCCAGGCCTTCCTCCCGAGCGGGAGATTGATTTTGCTATTGATGTGTTGCTGGGCACTAAGCCAATATCTATTCCTCCTTATAGAATGGCTCCCGCAGAATTGAAAGAGTTGAAGGAGCAATTGAAAGACCTGCTTGATAAAGGCTTCATTAGTCCTAGTTCATCCCCGTGGGGAGCACCCGTATTGTTTGTTTGAAAGAAAGATGGCTCCTTGAGAATGTGCATTAATTATCGGCAATTAAACAAGGTGACGATTAAGAATAAATATCCTCTTCTGAGGATTGATGACTTATTTGATCAATTGCAAGGTGCCAAATGGTTTTCAAAGATTGATTTGAGGTCCGGGTATCATCAAGTGAGAGTTAGGGAGAAAGATATCCCTAAGACGGCCTTTAGAACAAGGTATGGTCATTTTGAGTTCCGGGTGATGTCATTTGGGCTAACTAATGCGCCGGCGGAATTTATGGATCTGATGAATAATGTGTTCAGGCCTTTTCTGAATTTATTTGTGATCGTATTTATCAACGACATCTTGGTATATTCTAGATCCGAGGCAGAACATGCAGATCATTTGCATACTGTCCTTGGAGTTCTTCGGACTCGAGAGTTGTTTGCAAAGTTTTCCAAATGCGAGTTTTGGTTGAACTCGGTGGCATTTCTGGGGCATATCGTTGCAGCCGATGGTATTCGAGTAGATAGCCAAAAGATTGAGGATGTGAAGACTTGGCCTTGGCCCACGACTCCTACGGAGGTTTGTAGCTTTCTGAGCTTAGCAGGTTATTACAGAAGATTTGTTGAAGGTTTTTCTTCTATCTCGGCACCACTCACAAAGTTGACCCAGAAATCGGCAAAGTTTCAATGGACAAGCTCATACAAGATCGGTTGTTAGCAGCCCAAAGTCGTCAAAAGTCCTATGAGGACAATCGTCGAAGAGACTTAGAGTTTCAAGTGAAGGATTGGTATTCTTCTTGAAAGTGTCACCTATGAAAGGTGTAATGAGATTTGGCAAAAAGGGGAAGCTTAGTCCCCGGTACATTGGGCCTTATGAGATTGTGCGCAAAGTGGGCTGATATTTGGCACAAATATCATGTTTTGTGTCATATTACAACTTCTTCTTATGACTTTTATCGCTTAATTCATGACGTAACCGTCGTATTTGAACTTATGTCATTACATTTTCATGTGTATAGGTACGATGACGACAAATGATGGAAAATGCGCTTGAAGTGATTGGAATTCGTAGCATACGTCGGTTGGCTGAGGTGACGAGTCGATGACCGCAAAGGACGAACAAAGAAGAATAAAAAGAAGAGTTAACCACTGAAGGAACCTCGCTTTCCTTCCGCATCGCGGAAGGATCGCGAGAAGCTTCAGAACTTCAGGCTATCGATCCGCATCGCGTGAAGAAAGCAGAACAACCAAACTCAGACATCAGGTTGCGCGATCGATCCGCATCGCGGGCAAAAGGCGAGAAGCTGCAGATCATTGTGCGATCCGTCCGCGATGCGGAAGGAAAGCGGGACTCTGCGGATGTTTTCCCGATTAGACTAGGATTTGGATTCCTTATTTATTATTTTTACCCTAGCCTATATATAGACGTTTTTATAGCTGAGAACGGTATTCTGGGATTATTAAAGGATTTGTAAGACACCGTTCTCCTTTTTCTCTCTCTAGGTTATTTTATTTTTCATATTTTTCAACCCTAGTTTATTCATGGCTTCTATTGTCTATGATCGAATCATGAGTAGCTAAATATCCTAGTTCTAGGGTTGTGGTGAAAGACTTGAAGGTTGATTTGATGACGATTATTATCTATTGATTTTCCATATTGTGGGTTGCTTATTTATTCTTGGTTTTAATTGTTTGGTTATCTGGCCAATAGTTAGACACTATCTGTGGTGCGTGAATTGAACTTGAGAAAGGGAATTCACGTACGTAATAAGAATAAATAGAGTTTATTCGATTTAATCATTTCGCTAATGAGGATAGAGATATACCCTTTAGCCCTACTTAGTTGAAAACGGAGAAATAAACGTGTTCTTGTTACCTCTGATGACCATAGAGATATAGGCGTTATAGTAACATCTACAAGCTTATGAGTAGTTCAAGAGAATATCATAAAGCATAATTAACCCGTTAACTAGTAACCCAGGAAATAAAATAGGTGGAATTGTCTGAAGATCAACTGGATTGTCGAAAGCCATAACCCTAGATCTTTCTCTCATCTGATAATTCTTACAGTCCTTGTCGAAGTAGTCCCAGTCATAAAAACACCCATCATAAATTGTTTACTTTTCAAGTTTTAGTTTAGTACAACAAACAATCTTGATTTTCACTTTCTTGAATAGTTTCATTCGAATTTGAATTAGTTTGACAGTAGAATCTAAGTCTCTGTGGGATCGATATCTGGACTTAACAGTCTATATTACTTGTACGACCACGTATACTTGCGTGTGCGTTTAGGAGCAACATGGGCAAAGTGGCCTATGAATTAGATCTACCTCCGGATTTGGAGTCAGTCCATCCAGTTTTCCATGTCTCAATGCTTCGGAAATGTGTAGGAGATCCTACTAAGATTGTGCCAATAAATGATGTACAAGTGACGGAAAAGTTGACTTATGAGGAAGTGCCCATTGCCATACTAGATAGGCAAGTACGGAGGCTCAAAAACAAAGAATTCGCCTCAGTTAAGGTTCTATGGGGAAGCAGTAAACAAGAGGAAATGACATGGGAAGCGGAAGAAAGTATGCGATCCAGATACCCGCATTTATTTCAGCCCGTGGAAGAAATCCAAGATGAGACGTCAAGATTTTAAGGTATGTATGTTTCCTTTTATGCTTTTTGGGTCGTGTGTGGCCAAATTTGTATGCTATTGTGTTGTGGCCCTGTGAGACATCGATATTATGGGTTGTTGTGACAGGATGGTAGTGCCATATTATAGGGGAGACTCTGGCGAAATTTTTATAGAATCCCCAAAGACTTTAACATTCGAGGACGAATGTTCTTAAGGGGGGAAGAATGTTACACCTCGGAAAAATCCTCCGTTGTTGTCCAAGTGAATGGACCCGCGAGGAGTACGAGTATCCGATGTTTTCATGAGTAAGAAATAACATTTGACGACCCTAAGTAAGATTCCGAAGGCAATTGCAATAAGAGATAGGTTATGCTCCATAATGAATAATTATAGGTTTTGGAAATGTGAAAAGTTGCAGGTTTGCATTCTGGCCAGTTGGTCGTAAAGTGAAATACGGACCGTAAAGTGGTATACGGTCCGTAAACTGTCATGTCGTATTTTGTCTTCCAAAACTTCAACTTTCTGCCAAATGATCAAATGGTTAAATACGACCTGAAATACGGACCGAAAAGTGGTTTACGGCCCGTAAACCGTGATCGTAAATCACCATGTTTCAGGCTGAGTTTCTGGTTCTGATATGATTAAATACGACCACGAAGGACGGTCCGTAAACTGGAATACGGACCGCAAACCAAGTTTATGACCACTGTGCACTTCAAATCAGATTTTTAAGTCATTAAATAAGGGGACCAAGGCTTATTTCATTTCACTTCTACATCACACCCCTTCTCTCTAGAACATCTCTCTACATATATTCCACAAGAATTCAAGGATATTTAGTTATCAACAACATAAATCAAGGGAATCAAGTATAAGAAAACCATCAAGATCATCCAAGGTCAAGAAATCCAAATGGAGATAAACTAGGGTTTTGCTCAAAGTGGAGTATTATCAACTAAAGCTTATTCCTATAACATTTAAGGTACGATTCATGATATTTCTATATTGTTTAAGGTAGTTAAGAGTTGAAATACTTAGATTGTAGAAAAGTATAGAAAAATGAGTCATGAATATGGAATAGTGTCATTTTGAGAAATAGTATGAATTGAGCTATGGGTCTTGATGTATTGTGATGTAAATACGATATAAATGATGTTGAGAACATGAGATGAACAATGTATGTAAATGGACGTTGTGTGTGTTATGGCCATGGTTATGGATAGATTGAATGTAAGTTTAGAAATATGGATAATATGAATGAGTAATGGCATCGTGAATTTATTATTGACGTTTGGGAGTTGAGATACGTTATGGAGGAGATGTTGTCCGATTTTCTCTAGCTTTAGTCATATATGCTAGCTATCGATTCTAATGATAGTATGACTTCAATGAAGGTAGAAACGCTAGCATTGGAGGAGGACGCGCAAGTGTAGAATAGTGCAACGGAAAGGTATGTAAGGCTAACCCTTATAAGGCTTGGTTCTTTGGCCCAACATCTAAATCTTCTGTAAGAGTATGATATCCTTCAATTGATTTGATCTTCCGAGCTAGCAAGCTCATGATTCTTGATACGCTACAATTGTACTAATGTCCTCGTATAACGAGTACGCCTATAAAGATGGATGTGACGAATGACAATGATAGTGATAATGATATCGACGACGACAATGATGAAGATGATGATAATGACGTTGATAATAATGAAGCTTATGAGCTAGTATGTGTATGTATCTATGAGTGACTATTACAGAGCCCCGAGCTTATGAGGCCGGGTATGATATGTAAATAAGTATGTATACGATTACGAAACGTGCGCACACCTCTGCAAATGGTACGGATAACCCTGACGCCTTGGTAGGGCCAGGTAGATGTAACCCTGAAGCCTTGGTAGGGCCAGGTATGAGTAACTTTGAGCCTTGGTTGGCCAAGTATGTATGAAACACCGATCCTACGTGGCCGGGTATGCTATGTAAATGCTATGTATATGATATGATTATGTATATGACGTGAATATGAATATGATATGACTATGTATATGAATGTGAATAAGGGCATGTATACGAATCCGAGCACAAATATGGTACGGGTACTATTATGGAATACGGATAATGATGTATGTACAAAAATACGTATTAGCAACGGAAAGTTCCTATGAAAGACAAGTAAGTGCATACGACGATGATATTGCCATCTCCCATTCTATGCTATTTCTTGTGTTGCTATTTATGCTTCTATATTGATATTGATCATGCTTTACATTTTCAGTACATTCTTCGTACTGACGTCCTTTTGTTTGTGGACGCTGCGTCATGCCCGCAGGTGCACAGGGAGACAGGCTTGATCCATTGCTGCTTACTCAAAGATTACATAGCAGAGCTCCATTTCATTCGGAGCCATAGCTTTTGGGTACTTATTCTTTTGTGTGCATAATTATGGGCATAGCGGGATCCTGTCCCGCTCATGTGATATGTTATACTCTTCTTAGAGGCTCGTAGTCACGTGTATATGGTTAAATATGTCTGGACTTGCCGGCCTATATTTTGTATATCATTTTGATAGCCTCGTCGGCTCATGTACGTTGATGTGGCATAGATGCCAATTATGATATAAAGGCATTGTCGTCCAATGGGACTAGTATGATGAATGAATAGATATATATGTTTAATTGTATGGCTAGCACCGGGTGCTCGTTGTGGCCCTCTAGATGGGTCGTGACACATGTGTACGGGAAGTATGACATAAAGCTGCTAATAGCAGCTGGAATGGATGGAAATGGAGCTATATTCCCCCTAGCTTTTGCAATTGCAGCTAATGAGAGCATTAGTATGTGGGGTATGTTTTTGGACTGCTTAAGGCAACACGTTATTAAGGATCGCATGGAAATCTGTGTGATATCAGACAGAAATACTGGCATATTGCACAATATGTTCAACTTGCAGGGGTGGCAGCCACCGTTTGCCTACCATCGTTATTGTTTAAGGCATTTGAAGGCAAACTTCTAAAAGGCATATCGAATCCCAACACTTTGCAATTGGATGTGGGCGGCTGCAACAGAGCATCAAGAGAAGAAGTTTAACCTGCAGATGGACATTATTAGGCGGGCGAATGAGGAAGCCTTCCACTGGTTGAATGCAATTGATAAAGACAAATGGACATTACACCAGGATGAAGGTAGGCGATGGGGGTATGCTGACAACAAATAGCTCTGAGTCATTCAATGGCTTGTTGAAATCTGCACGCGGACTACCGGTCACCGCAATGGTGAGAATGACATTTAAGCAGGTTGTGGAGCGGTTCGTCACTAGATCAAAAGAGGCCAAAGCACATGCAACTAGGGGTGTACATGGACCGGGTTGATTCAGATTTTTTAAACACCAAACCAAACCAATTGCGTCGGGTTTTTAAATTTATACACCAAACCAAACCAATAAGATTCGGGTTTTTCAACCTCGGGTTGTCTCGGGTTATTCAGATTTTTTTTTCCGGAACATTCTTGATACAAAACATATAACTTTTACTTCAAATATTTCTTTAGTCCTAGTAAGATACAACTATGTAATTAAGGTGTTTTATAAGAAAATAACACAAAATGTGAAAAGAGTGATGACGTTGTATTAAAATATTCAACAAAAGATAATAAAATAGGTTAAAATAAATATTGCTAATTAATAAACCATAAAGAAAATGACCATAATCTAAAAATACTAAGTCATATTAAAATAAGTACGGCTAATAAGTATTATTTACATGACAAGAAAAAAAAACTTAAGTTATGTATTTTCACTCTCTAAACCAATTATGCAAAACTAAAGAATAAATATCCAACATTATTGTCATTCCTAGTGGTAAATTGAATTTCTTTTGTTAGTATTAGTGTTGACTTGGTTTTGGTTTAGACTTTATATGAGTTACTAACATCCATAGGATATAAAACTTATTCGCATTCAAAATTCTAAGTTCAAGCTTTAATAATATGATAATAGATTAAAAACTACGAAAAAATTTAAGAAATATTTATAAATTACATTACAAATAAATATTTTAAAAATTGAATAAATGTAATGTCGGGTTGGTTTGGTTCGATTTGACTTTTTTTAGGTAAACCCAAACCAATTATGATCGGGCTTTTTTTTCAACACCAAACCAAGTCAAACCAAACCACTAGTCGGGTTTTTTTCTCGGTTTGACTCGGTTTGTCGGTTTGGTGCGGTTTGTCGATTTATTTTGTACACCCCTACATGCAACAGAAGGTCTAAGATGGATGCCAAAACCGTCAAAACTGTTCGAGTACCACAAATATAAGGCTCAGAAATATGACCGGATGGAGTACAACCCTGCAGATCGCATATTTGAACTCACAACAAGTGTGCACCAAGGTAAAGGAGGTAACGTCCACACAATTTGTGAGATTCCAAGAACATGCATATGCGGCAAGTGGCAATCATATCACATGCCATGTTCTCATGCCTTCAAGTGTTTTATCACAATGGGAAAGAACGCCTCCTCGTACATGGCTGAGGAATATACAATTGAAAATTATGCAAGAACGTATGCTGGAAGGTTCTACCCACTTGGCAGTGAGAGTTATTGGCCACCGGATCCATTTTCAATGGTTGCAAATAAAGCATTTATCCGTAAATTCAGAAAGAGTGCATACTCGCGTATTCATAATGAAATGGATGTTCCACCGGGGAGATACACTCGAAAATGCTCATTTTGCAATTATGTTGGTCATGATAAGCGCAAGTGTCCCTTACGGCATGGTGGTCAAACTACATCTCGCGGTGGACGTACCTCTCTTGGTGGAGGAAACTTTCGTGGTGGAAGTACCTCTAGTGGTGGTGGCACATCTAGCGGTGGTGGCGGAAGATCAACTCAAGGGCATTAATTGATGAATGTTTTTAAAGTTTTTTTCTTACTTTGATGATTGTATTTTAATAAGTTTGGCTTTCTCATTAATTAGTATGTTAAGTATTTTCATCCACTCAAGGTTATGAATGAATGATGCAATTTAATTAAGTTTTTTTTTTAATGCTGCCATTTTGACTAAAAAAAATTAATTATTAATGAACAAGTTTAAATATTCGTAAAGAACTTAAAGCTAATGACACCAAGCCTTCAGGCGAAAATGACGTTCGATCACTTTTCAACCACTAAAACGGTCATCCGAAGATTTTCTTATCCTTGATGTGTTGATCCTACCTTACTAATCGCACAAACATAAGTAGGGTTCTATATAAAATATTGAAGTTTCGGGGTCCCGAGGCATGATTAGTCTATGGTCAAAATACGTTAAAAAGTGTAATGGAAGAAGGGTTAACCAAAAGGGCCGAAAAAAAAAGAGGATGCACTATAGCGCAATAAATTACTGCGCTAAAGCACTTAACGGGAACGGCTCCGTTAAGTGCTATAGCGCAGTAATTTACTGCGCTAAAGGCATTTTGGTAATTTATTTTTTTGTTGGGGTATTTTGGTTCAAATTTTTTTTTTTTTTTTTTGGGTCATTTTGGTTCCGGACCTGGAATCTACCTATCTTTATTAAAATGTATACTTGAAAATAATTAAGAAGAAAAAAAAAAGAAAGAAAAAGAACTATGTACATCCATATACATACGTGTGTTGATATTTATTTGTTATATCTGCAGTGTATTAATTGCTAACAGATCCAGCATCACCAATTGCTATTTTGATTGATTTTTCTGCTAGTTAAATCACAGTCAGTGAGTCAGAATTTAATGTTATTTTTAATAAACTTTTTTTTTTCTTTTTCAACATTTTTAATAAACTACATATGTATGATATTGTATCATTGCAGGAACTTTCTTTGAATATGTGGAGCATGAAAATTAAATTTCCTACCGTTGAATTTTTCGTCTTCATTTATTTTCCGTGCATTTTTATATTTTCAAGTCAAATATTAAAAAATGTACGCAATTTATGCACGACTATACAATGAACATACTTCAAAATTGGAGGAACTCTATAACTAGTTTAGAAAGAGCTCATTGTTCTGCATAATTTAGATTTTACGTCCTTCTGCAAACTTAAACTCCAATATTTATTAAAATTTATAGTTTGTTTGATCAAACTTCTAAAATCAGCTTATTCTGAAAAACTTTTTTTGAAAAGTGCTTTTTTAAAAAGTACTTTTTGTGAGAAGTCATTTGTGTTTGACCAATTAATTTAAAAGCCACTTTTGAGCAGCAATTAGCGTTTGGCCAAACTTTTAAAAAGTGCTTATAAGTGTATTTTTCTCAAAAGTGCTTTTCAAAAAAGTGCTTCTAGAGAAAAACTATTTTTTTTAGCTTCTGCTACTTCCTAAAAATACTTATTTTCTCCTAAAAGCTTGACCAAACACCTCACTTTTTTTAAAATAGGCACTTTTTGAAAAAATAAATACTTTTGGCGAAAAACAAACTTGGCTAAACAGGCTATTAATCTTGATAATAGTAGTGCAAAAGTTTGTATAATGAACAAAAAGTATAGGTTTGTACATACTGGAGACTGAGAGAATAGTAGATAATACAAAGAAAAATATGTATTTCTTAAATAGTTCAAATACATTATCCAACCAAATAATTGAGCAGCCAATCACTCCTTAGATTTATTCCTTTTTATCTCTTTTCCACAAATAAAAACACTCCTTAATTAGTTATACTAATTCATATAAATTGGTTAATCAACTACACATCTATTTCATTTTTAGCAAAAAAAATAATAATTTCATTCCAATATTGGTAATTAAATAACTTACAATTCAATTCAAAATAATTTTCAAATTCCCTAAATATGATGAAAGTGGCCTAGTGATCAATAAATTGTCAATAAAATAGGTTGGAAACAATGAAGTTTAGATTCAAGTCCGAGATAGCAAATGATTTCTTCCCATTTTTGCAAATTGGGCCTGAACAGTGAACACTACAATTTTCAAAAGAAGGGATGAGTCTTTTATTTTTGGTACAACCAATTAAGTAGATAAACTACTATACCTCATAATTCATTTTTTTTTTTTTTTTGGGTACATTCAATTAATCATAATCGTTCCTCCCCCCTCCCCCCTCTCCCCACACATACCCCCTCCCGCTCATAAGGAACTTAAAGAAGTAATTTAACTTTAAAAAAAAAAAAATCTTAATGAAATGAATTTTAGCCAGACACATATCTAAAGTTTATCAAAACAATTTTTTTTTTAATTTTATGTCAAATCAAATAATATCACATGAATTGATCCCAACCCAACAAATTACTTTTTCTTTACACCCCGGCCCCTTCTCTTTCTTCCCTGAAAATACACACACGAACACCTGAACCAAACGCACGTACACTCTTTCTTCTCTTTATATAACAATAATAATAATCTCTTCTTCTATCTATACACTCTCTCTTTCCTTCTCTCAATTCTCACCTCCCCAAAAAAAAAACAATGGATAATCCCAAATCACAACCACCACCGCCACCGTTAACTCTAGACAACCTTGGAGTCATCAAAGTACTAGGCAAAGGTGCCATGGGAACCGTCTTCCTAGTCCACGACACGTTCCACGACCCTTGTGCCTTATCTCCTTTCGCTCTCAAAACAGTCGACAAATCAAGTTTCCCTTACTCAAAGCCCGATGCAGAACGTCGTGCACGGTGGGAAACCACCGTGCTTTCCCGTCTACGACACCCTTTCCTTCCTACTCTCCTAGGTTTCTCCGAAACCTCGGACATTCTTTGTTACGCTGTTCCTTATTGTCCTGGTGGTGACCTTAATGCCTTACGTTACACCCAAAGCGACCGTGTTTTTTCCCCGTGTGCTATCCGTTTTTACTTGGCTGAAATTGTAATTGCTCTTGAACATCTTCACACCTTAGGCATTGCTTATCGTGATTTAAAACCGGAAAATATTCTTATTCAACAGTCTGGTCACGTTACCTTAACAGATTTCGACCTTTCTAGAAGTTTAACTCCAAACAAGAATCTCAATTCCTTGGAATTCTATTCAGATCCGGGAACTGATTATCTCCCAGCACAACAAACGGAATACAAAATATTCAGACACATTGCTAAATTAGTACGACTTCCAAACAAAAAGTACACTTCCACGACCACGACCACTGCCAGAAATGGACTAAGGAAAGTGAAAAGTGCACGTGTATCGCCTGTGAGTAGAAGAAACCCTAGTTCCTTTTACGAACGTTCAAATTCATTTGTGGGTACTGAAGAATATGTAGCTCCAGAAATTTTACGAGGTGAAGGCCATGAATTTTCAGTAGATTGGTGGGCACTTGGTGTTTTATGTTACGAAATGTCATACGGAAGGACGCCATTTAAAGGGAAAAATAGGAAGGAAACGTTCAAGAGAATATTGATGATGGAACCCGAATTCATCGGTAAGAAAAGTGCTTTAACGGATTTGATCGGGAAATTGCTCGACAAAGATCCCACGCGCCGGTTGGGTTACAAGAGAGGCGCGTCGGAGATAAAAGAGCATGAATTTTTTGATGGGCTGAAATGGGATTTACTAACAGAAGTTGTACGGCCGCCTTTTTTGCCGTTAAGAGATGCGACAGATTTGACGGAAGTGAAAAAAGGTGGAATTAACATAACGGAGTATTTCGAGAAATTGAAGGCACCACCGTCACCGTTATGGTCACCGTCAAATGATGATGAGTGGAGAAGTAACGTTTCACTAACGGAGTTCTAATGCACGTGTAAAGAATATATGGGACCAGTAGTGATATTTTACCATAGTTAATCTTAGTTGTAGGTTTTTGGTAAATAAATGTTAATTTTTAGTGATTATAGGACATCATAATTAGACCTAAATCATGTATATTAGCTGTTTATTGTTAGATTTCAAAACAGGTGTATATACGCACTTGCGCTGGCGTGTGGTGAATTATTGGATTATATGGGGGTGGTAATTGAGGAATAAAGATGATTGGAATGAAGACTATAATTTTGAGGGTACATTTGGAATTTTATTAGTATTTTGGACAAAATCATTGTTACCTTTTTTTTTTTTTTTTGAAAGGAATTTTTGCTCTCTTTTCAATTGACTACAATTATTTTGATCTTGATAGTAAACCCTTTTGATTATATTCATCGAAGAAGAACTTGACTTGGAGGGAAAGAAAATAATGACTGCGTAAATTTAAAATACTTGCGTGCAAGAAAGAAGGTATCGTAAGATTATTCGAACTTTGAAGAAAACAGAAGGAAGGAATTAGTGGTGTATGATTTATCCAAGCACAACTTCAACATGCTTGTGTGCAAGAAAGAAGGTATATCAAAGATTATTTGAAGAAAATTGAAGGAAGGAATCAGTAATATTAATTGTCGGTAAGGATTCACGACTTGAATTCTATAGGTTTGAGTTCAAAATCAGCCACAATCGATTTGATTTATTAGGTTCGAATGCAATAATTTGTACTTATTTAATAAATTGTTAACACATATCAGCAGATGAATCCAGTAGTTATACTTTACATCCGCCTCTGATTATAATAATAATAATAAATATTTATCCAAGCACAAATTCTACGTTTCTTGTGTGCAAGAATGAAGGTATCTCACGATTTTGAAGAAAAATATAAAAGGAATTACTAGTATTATACAGTATTAGTTATCCCAACAAGAAGGCAGGAGAAAGAAGAGTTAAAAAAAAGAAAGAAAAAAGGTTAACCCCCCCAAAAAAAAAGAGTAAAAAGGGTCACATCTCTTTTCTTCACGTGGAAAGTAAATACTAGTGGAGTTTTGAGAACGCAAAGTCCTTTGAAGTCTCAAGTCATGTTAATTTCGTAAATCATACTAATATTCCTAATGGTCAAATTTTACTTTTTACTTGCTTTTGCTCTGTTTTCTTTTCTTTTCTTTTGGAATTCAACACCGAAATTCATTGGTTCAAATAATTTAGATTCGAGTATGATAGACTAATTAAAAAAGGCAAAACATTTCCGATCAAAAAGTTCTCAGTTCACAAAGCTGAGAAATTTATTTTCTATTTAGTGCCATATATTCAAGGTACAATATTGGATACGAAACTCTCAACTTTTCAGAACTCAATTTAAACTATTATAATGCCATAATAATGTGCTCATTCCAAGGCTGTTTTATTTCGTTTTTAAGACTCGGAATAATTTGATATTGACAAACATTTTAACATGCAGTTCTTTTAACCGATCATGTAGACACAATATATGTAGTTTTCATACAGTTATTTAATATATTCATTTTAGTTTTCCAAGCCTAATTGTTGGCATTTAGTGTGACCTTGAAAAAATAATCAAACTTGGCCCTTGTTAATCCAAAATTAACAAAACCAAATTTGATGAGTCCAGTACCCTTGTTTTCTCTTTTATATTCCATATAATCAGAGAGCCAAGTTTCAGCACAAGTAGATCTCAATTTGCGTAAGTTCTTTTTTTTTTTTTTTTATTTCTTTTTTCATCATTTTTGTAATAACGTTACATAATTACTATACCGTTTACAAGTACAAGTAAACCCCACATAGAAAGCAAAAGGTGGTTGGTTTAACCCCATTTAAACCTCTAAACTTGTTTTGAACGAAACTAAAAAAACGTGGTTAGTATACTATCAATAAAAGTACGTTTCAACTACCACTATTTTAAAATTAATGTCGCTTTTACTGGTTCAGCTTATTTTGCTGGTTCTTCTAATATTTATTTTTTCACCAATGATTCTTCTTGGCTTTGACACATTTTTAGGAAGTTGTACCTTGAACAAATATCCATTTGGTCTTTTGATGGAATGTTAGTTCATTTACCTCTAAACTATGGTTTTGTGACATTTTAAACGACTAAAACTACAGCTAATTCTGTCAGA